>NW_011888813.1:109539-113111 GCF_000151845.1 Pteropus vampyrus
TCTGACCTCAGCACATAACCCTCATCTATCATGCAGACGCTTCTTAGCACTTATACTCTGTGTCACCCGCCCTTGCTCATGCAGGAAGAGAGAACTTGAATAAAACAGGAGACATTAGGAAATTTGGCCTCAAATCAACAGGGTTGATCATGAAATGAAAGGGCAGCGGGGCAAGATAGTAAATTAACTTGAATGTCGCTGTCACGTATTTAATATAACCCTTCGGTTGTGAGAGGTGATTTTCACCCTGTGGCTGGCAGCGTTGGTCTCGTAAGTGGAGCAGCCGAGGGATATAGGCCACTTAGGAAAAACCTGCTCTCCATCAGAGCTGACGCTGATGGTGGGACTGTGACCAAGTTGCCTGACGTCTCAGTTTCCCACTCCAAAAAGGGAGGATTACAATAATGCTTGCTGCATGGTACAGTTGCGAGGATTAGATTAAGTAACATTCGAAAGTGCCTGCTCAATAAATGGTAGCTATTATTTGTACTATTACTACTATGTTCTCATTCTTGGCTCTGCTGCTGTCAGTGACCCTCAGGTAAAAATTCTCAGCAACAAATTATGCTCACGGTTTCGTGTAGAGAAAGCTTCTCTTTGATCTGATTAGCGGGGTTTCTTTATTTATTTATTATTTATTTTATTGGTTAATAGCAGTTGCTGTATTTATCAGGGCGTCTCAGGGCTAAACTCTGAATTTTTGACAATCATCTTTAGCTTACGGTTTCTGGTATAAGTCTCTCTCCCTTGATTATACATGACACTCCTTTCTTTACTTACTTCGGTGTCATTCATGACCACTAGCTAATTTCGTCTCCCCTTAGGCTTCTAAGATTCACCTGAAGAAGGTTTGTAATTCTCTGCTGTCAGACTGGAGACCTACCCAGCCATGTTTGGTGGGTGGATGGATGTGAGAGCTCTGAACGAATGTGAGTGATGGAAAATCCCTTTGGCAATAAGTGATTTTTAAATGCATAGAAAACATGAGGATTCTGGGTCTCATTGGCCTCATTTGTGAGGTGAAATCCTATTTTTTAACTAACACGAGGTGAGAAAGAGAATATCAGTATTGAAATGAAAGGACATAGGTGGTCCTGAGTTCAGATTCCAGATCTACCAATTCCTTCCTTTCTTTTAATTGGGCAGGTTCCTTAACCTCTCTAAGCCTGGACATCCTCAGGTGTAAAATGAAATTAATGATGTCTCCACCGTAGTCTCCTGAGAGATAGAGGGTATGTCATGTGCGGACACACCTGGCATAGTGCCTGTTACCTTGGGTGTTCACTTAACTCTCAGTTCTTTCTCTTGACTTCACCTTGCCCTGAAAGGATTTAGATCCAGCAACACTGCAGCTTCTGCAGAGCCAGGCCTAAGGTGAGGCAAGCAGGACAGCTTTTAAGGAGACCTTCACTCTCAGCTTGTGCAACAGCAGGGTCTGCGCCTGAGAGAAAGCGCCTCCTTAAATGGTGCCAGGGGTGGGTATGAAGTGGGCAGGTAGGGAGGGGATACTTAGCTTGCAGCAAGCACTTCAGTCTCTACCAGGGGCTTCTGGATGGCTTTTTATATCTTCAAACCTTGTACACAATTGTATTTAAGTGACCATTATGAAACTTACTTAAAATCCACTTCTGGGTGTTCTCAAACCTACGGGAATCTGTAGTTTTCAAATCCATTAAAAACAGTCTGTGGTGACGCAAGGCCAGCCCGCAAAAGCCAATGGGCAGGCGAGACTGGACCCCTGTCCCGTGCAGAAGCACAGATGCTGAAGGAAGCAAGCTGCACCGCCCAACCACCTGAACAGAGCTGAGCACCTTTCAGAATCCATCCTGTACTTAGCTTGTCCATTTCCAGCCTCCTCTGACCTCCACGAGGTAGCAAGGACAGTTAGGATTTTCCCAATTTAAGCAATTGAGAGATGGAGAAATAAGTAATGTTTCTAAGGTCATAAAGCAATTAGGTTTGACGCATAGGTTAGGACCAGTCTTTCTCAAAGCAGGGTCAGAGGCCCCCAGATTTCTGGGCCTGGGCTATGCCCCAGACTTCATGAATTGGTCTCCAGAGGTGGGGCTAGGATGGGCAGTGATGGGCAGTGAGATGCTCAGACGTCTGTGTCCTGGTCCTGTGTCAGCCTTACACCACATCTCTGAGTGTGCAAGAGGGAGTGATGCTTTCACCAAAGTGTGATGTGCGTGCAGCGGGTGCTGCTTGGCACAGAGTTAGGTTCACTGGTATAGTAGCTAAGCATTTATTCTCGCAGGTATTGGGGAAAATATAACTATCACTTCAAAGACATGTGTTCATGAACTTTTTGCTTAGGACAAAGTTAAGCTTTAAAAGGTAAGTTAATTTAAAGTCAATTTTAAAAAAAGAGGGTACATGTAATACTGAAATGCGGTGAACACTGTAAAAGCAATGCAATGATAACGGAAGCTTGGGACACACAGCTTTGGGTGAGTTTATGTCAGGAGCAGAAGCTGGGCCGGAACGCAGGGCTTCTTCCTAGAGGGATTGTTAGAACCTGCGGAGACTCACTACCTCTGTGCATCAAACACTGTCAGCAGCCAATACATATCGTGATAACTACAGCCATGTGCAGCTTAATGACGAGATACGTTCTGAGACATGTGGCGTTAGGCAATTCGTCATTGCGCAAACATCACGGAGCGCACGTACACAGACCTAGATGGTACAGCCGACTCCACACCGGGGCTATATGGCATAAAACCATTGTGTATGAGGTATGTCGTTGACCCAATGTCGTCATGTGGCACGCGACTGTATTAACAATGACCACTGTCATCATGCTGGGTGACAGAGGGAGTGCAAAGCTCTCGTCTTAGGGACAATCGATAGCCCTTTCCAACAGGTCGTCAGAACCCTAGACTCAAACTCTGTCCAGGTTTGCAGACCAAGAAGCAGGCTGGGGATGGAAGTCTGTGGGGGCAAGTGTAAGAGGGATGAGACATGCACCCGTCTCACATCTTCCTTAGGCCTTCTACTACTACCCAAGGTGGCTTTTCCCTCTCCTCCCCAAGGGACCACTACAGCTGGCCAGGTTGGCAGGGGCCTGGGGGAGGGGATGGGGCTTCGTGCAAGTAAGAGATGACACAGAGAGAGAGAAAGAGGAGAGAGCGAGAGAACGAAGGGTGGGTGTGGGGGAGAGACTTAGAGGAGGAAAGAAAAGTGGAGGAAAAAGGCATTTGTAAAATTAAAAGGCAGGGCCCCATCAGATGGTGTTGGGCAGGGAAAGCGCGTTACAGGCAGGAGTAATTGGCAATCGGAGCTGATGTGAAGAAGGGATGATTTATGGGCACATGCAGACAGGGGTGGAATAATTTTTGGAGCAGAACGGGGAACTTACTGAACGCCTGAAACTCAGCTACTTATCCACTCGTTCTTGTGATGAATTAGCTCTTGTTTAAAGTAACCGCAGCTCCATTTTTCATTCTGATTACTACACTTGATATCTTTCTCTCTCTCTGTTTCCCTCTGACCACTGCCCCCTTACCAGGTTCTGGGTGCACAGGCACTGGGTTTGTAGAAACTCATCACCCCTCCTCCTTACCTCCCCC
>NW_011888813.1:113751-125862 GCF_000151845.1 Pteropus vampyrus
TGATGCCTCTAGGTTCGGCCGGCAGGGTATATCAGAATTGCATAGGGAGGAAAAGAAAACAGCTCAAAATAGTGGCTGAAATTTTTGACTAGTGCTTCCGCTCATGAGAAAACACCCGTCAAGAAGGAGCTGGTTCGGCCGCACAACTGACTCCTCAACGTGGCCACGCAGGTGCTGGCCCTTTCGGAGATGCCCAAGTTCACCGTTTATCAGGGTCCAGGCATCCTTCCTGGGCTTTGGGAAGCACATTTGGGTGCAGGGTGGGATGCGGCTGGTCCCGGCTGGTGAGAATAGAATCAGGAGACTGGGAAAATAGCAGGCGGGGCTTAAGCCAAAACCGAGAAGCAGTAAGATGGTCTCACCAAAGTCCATGAGGGCTGGCTACAGAGGCAGAGGCTGGCTTGCAGAGCCTGACTGCAGAGATACACTTCATCTCAGGCCTCCGCTAACACCTACCTGTCCTGCATGCTGGGCGCAGAGGGAGTATGTGCCCTGGGGTGACCTTTACCGCCTCCTCCTGCTGGTTGGTGGGTTTCATGGATGTCTGGTCATTAGGCAGAAACTCTAGAAAGAGGACAGTCACTCCGGCTCTTCTGGCAGCAGCAAGGACTTCAGTGCCTAGTTTATATCCAGCAACAATGGGCACTTTCCTTTTTGCGGGGGATCATTTTACTCAGAGATGGTCAGTTCCCCTGAGGTAAGCTGGAAACTTCCGTTTGCTAGAAAGCAGCACTGACTATACCTGGGGCCCAGTGAGACTCAATGAGCTTACGCCTGTCTACCTGCGACTCAACATTCGCCACCGCAGCCATCCATTCATCCATTCATCCTTTCCAAGTATAGTTATTGAGCACTGATGCTGTGCCAAGCACTTGATGGGAATTGGAGCTGACTCAGATCCAGGATTGGAAGGCTAGTGAGCTAACCTACCCTTGGGGACAAAAATCATCCAGAACACTTGCTTCTCCCCTCTGGGGACAGTCAGCCAATTCCATTAGGTATGAGCAGCTAGAGAGCAGAACCGAGTCTGTCCTGTTCATTATTGTCTACTCAGCACTTAGCACAGTGCGTGGAAAATAAAAGTGACTCAAGAAACGTTTCTGGAAGGAATGCTTCTTCCAAAAGGGGTTGTGCATAGATGACCCCCGAGTACCCCAAATCAAACAACCCCTATCAGTAGCTGTTTCTCTTCAGGGCATAGCACCTGTGCACACCATGGCATTGCATCCACACATGTCAGTCCACACCCTCATACACCCACCTTTCACGGCTCTATACAGATGCCCAGCCAGCCCAGATGTGACTCTTTATTACAGCGACCCCAAGAGGCTGGCATTATTATTATTATGCTTCTACTACAGTTGAGGAAATCGAGACTTAGAAAGTTTAAATGCCTACAATTAAACCCAGGTTTCAAAGGCTGTGTCTGCACTGTCAGCACAGGGAACACTAACAAGAAATTTGGAGAAGGGTGTGGAGGTTGGCAAGGGAGAAGGGCGGGCAGCAAGAGGTATAGATACTATCCGTTTTGGAACTCTGCAGCGGGAGGCAGTGGCTTCTAGCCTAGAACCTACGTACCTACCTCAGGGTGAGTGAGTGAGGGAGGGAGGGAGGGAGGGAGGGAGTGAGTGTGTGTGTGTGTGTGTGTGTGTGTGTGTGTGCGCGCGCACACGCGCGCGCACAGTTTTTGGGAAGGGGTGGCAAGTTAAACACCTCCAAGCCCTCATCCCTTTGCAAAACAAACATTCAGCAACTCTGATTGGCTGCCAGCTTGCAGCAGGGGGTGGCAAGATGGAGCTGGGGCACTAGCTATGTGGATTTCCTCCCAGGAGAGGAAAACAAGATGAGGATGGGCGTAGAGTTGGATTCAGCTTTACCAGGTGGGACCAAGGTGGGGTCAGGAGCCCTGGCTGTGATTGTTCAATAATCAAACTTCCCTCTTCCCCAGGAGCCCCTGCCCCTTTTAAGGTGAATTGCATATCTTTAGTTAATAATTAACTTGTCAAAAGCCCATCAAGGGTGGGACAGAGGGAGAGAGGGAGGGGATGCGGGGGAGGGGAGGGAGGCCCAGCCCAACACCCCAGCAGCCGCAGCCCAGTGCTCACCTGGCCCATAATAAATAGGATGAAAGGCACTCCTGATAAATGCCCGTGTCAGGGAGAGATTTTACCTTCACTCAGAAACAATGTAATATCTCGGCTATTACCCAAAATAATTTATCAATGTGTAATAGCTTTGTGCAGACCTCAGATAGGAGGGGAGCTGTGCTATCAGAGATGGATGTAGCCTACTTCGGCTTTTAATTTTTAATGTTCGCAGCCAGCTTTGCATTAAAGGCCAGGTGTCATATAAAGACTTAATGTAAGAGGGGGGTTCATGAATTCTAATCAAGGGAGGCACGCTCCCGGGCTGGCTGCTGTCACCTCCTGACTGTTCTTATTGGTCTTTTGTTTTCTCCTCTCGGGTTGTTCTTGCTCTTCAGTCTCCTCTCCACTCCCCCCACCTCGCTCTATCCCATCCCACCTCACCCTCCTTGCTCAGACAACACTTACCCACCCTACCCTGGGCTTTTCCCTTTCCAAATCGCATCCTTTTCCTCCCGCCATAAGAGGGAGGGTCTCTGGCTGGCAGCGCCAGGGCAGCAAACATACTGTGACACCTGGACTATCCCTCCAAACTCAAAATGGCAGGGCGGCAAGACTCTTTCACTTACTCATTCCATTTTTGTTCATTTATTCATATCCTTTTCATTCATTTATCCAAAAAGTATTTTTGAATACGCATAAGGGGCCCAACTCTGTGCTAGGCCCTGTGAACAACATTTGAGACAAGCAAGATAGTTTCTGCCCCTACAGGAATTATGATCTTGCTGGCAAAATACTCGCTCAGGCAAGTATACATATGTAAATGTGACTTGAGACAGTTACACGAGATTCTCCAGCATTTGCTGTCCCTTTCGAAGCTATATGTTCCTGCAGCATAGTAATCACCTTCTGCTACAGTGTGTAAACTGCCTGTTTATTTAGCTTATGACCTGTCTCCTCCTTCGAGAATGTTGGCTCCACGAGGGTGAGAATTTTGGTCTGTATGTTCACTGCTACCGCCCCGGTGCACAGAATAGTGCTGCACACATAGGAGGTGCTCAGTGAATATTTGCTGATGAATTAAGGACCAAGGGCCATGCTCAGAGGACCAGAGCAGTGGTGTCACTGTGCAGTGGGAAGGGAAGGAACAACTGTGGCCTCCAGCATCAGGCCACTCCAATTCTGCTGGCCATTGTCTATTCTCTGCCCTTGGAAGCCTCCTCAAAAGGCCAGAGTAGATCCCCAGGCAATCCACGGCTCTCCAGACCTGGCCCCAGCCCGCTCTCTTTGCTAGTCTCATTGCTCCTTCCTCTCTACCTGCTCCTTTACTGACCTGCCGCAGATCACAGGTCGTCACGGGTGGGGAGGGAGGGGCAGGGGATGTGCACCTGGCTGTGAGGATGGGGTCGGACCTCAGGCCTCTCTGGAACCCTGAGCACAGGTAAGTGCATGCAGTAGGTGCTCAATTCTCGGCAAGCCAATTTTTATGTGAGATGTATTCCTGAAAACCTCTCTTAATTTCAAACCCACAGAATTCAACACTAATTTTCCTGTAGGATCTACATTACATAATTTTGAATCTTGGGTGAGCAAGACCTCATTCATACTGTTTGTGTTGCCCAGCTTCAGATTTGCTTGAAAACAGACTGCACTAGGAAGCTGTGTCAAATATTGAGTCAAGAGAGACCGAGTTCCCTCCCATTCTCTTTTTGGCCCTACTGCCTCCTCTCTGCCAAGGGCCCCTTCTACCGGTTCTGCAGTCAAGAATGCCGTTTTCTCCCTATAGTTTCATTCTCTTTGTTTTAGACCCACTTCAAAAGTCCGCTCCCTCTGAGAAGCCCTCAGGCACCAGGGGTCCCTCCCGCCACTGTTCTCTCAGAGAATTTTGTTCTGCCTTTGTCACAGGCAGTTGAATTGTTAATGAATTGCTAATAGATCCAGCTTCCTTACTAGATCTCGAGTCCTGGAAGACAGAAAATGTTTCTAAGCATCTCTTTAATCCTAGTACTCTGAATATGAATGAATGAATGAATGAGCACCTAGGTAACTCCCATAGATACCCCCCTAAGCTGATGTAAACTCTTAAGATGGTTTCATCAGAATTACTTTTGGAACTTAAAACAAACAAAACCACACAGATTCTCGGACCCCACCCCAAACTTTGCTTAGAAAGCCTCCGGGGACTTCTGATGGTCAGGCAGGTGGAAACCACTGCTCTAACCTGGGTTTTCATTAGACTGTCCTGAGGCACTTCTCACAGGCACAGATTCCTGGGCCCCATCTTGAACTAAAGGAATTTGAGCATTTAACAAATGCCTCTAATGACTGGAGGAGTCAGAGTAGTTTAGAAACACAGTCTGTGGCCCCACCCTTCCTCCTCCAGGGCACCCACCATGGGGTGGGGTCCTCCCTTCCAGCCCTGACCGGACAATGATTCCCTCCAGAAGTCCCCAGTAATTTTCAAGGCAGGAAGGGATGTTAAGGATCAATCTATTCCCGGGTTTCTCAAACCTCATCACTATTGACCTCTATCCACTAGATAGATGCCTCAGCAACCTCTCCTTCCTCCAGCTGTGACATCCAAAAATATCTCTGGACATTGCCAAATGTCCCCTGGGGAACAAAATTGCCTCACATAGATACACAGTTAGAAGGCGAGGAGTAGTTTTAAGATAACTGTAGATATTCTTTGATAATACACCAAAATCCGGTGAGTTGTAGTATCTCAAAGATCAGTTACAATGAGAAATCTGAAACCCTGTCGGTGAACTTTCTGTACTCCTATACTAAAATGCATTGGTTTATCTTGTACTTTGAACAGGAGGATCTTCCACTGGTGACTTTTGTAACGCCATAACTGATCATTTGGAAAATATTCGTTCACCAAGTCCTGTCGTCTTCCAGATATTAGCACACTTCACTATATAATATAAAAATCTGCATTTTTTTTAATGTCACCTCTGATCTTATGAGAAAAGTCTTTCAGTTTGGGGAAGCTGTCACATTCACGGTGGCAGATATAAGTTTTCTAAAATTTGAAAGTGCGAATTTTACCATTGGCAACAAAGATGATCAGTGGTTTTCTTTGATGTGACAGGCTCACTTCTTTCTTGGGGAAAATATCTGCCATATATCCAAACCTGAATAATCATAGTTTGTAGTCGTTCTTTCAAGGAAAAACAGCGTTTCATGAAAAAGCGGGTAGCTCATCTTTCAACTCCGACCATCACATGTGCACCTCCCCTGGAGACAACCGTCCTTGCGTATTCAACAGTAGGGCTTTCTGTGCAACTCCCATTTCATCACCCAGGGTCCTACAAAGAGAGGGACTCTGGGGTCGAGATTTGTAAAAATTAAAAATTGTACTGCTCTATCAAGAATGTTCTTCAGTAAAACAGTAAAACTGTTTTTCTCTCGCCAAAGTCCATGGCAGTGCAGAATACAATGACAACTGGTACGGTCTGGGGCCACCACCTTGATTAGTGCTCAGGTACCAGCAGTTTGATTCACTGTTGCTTTACACCATCAGTGCAAATGTCAGCACAACAGAAAAGGCACATGACATCTTAATATTATTCTGGAAATAGTTTTGACCTTGCAAGTGCCCTGGAAACACCTTGAGGATGCCCGGGGGTCTGGGAGCACACTTAGAAAACTGCTGCTGTAGGGTGTCTAACCAGAAGCTGAACTGCTGGGTGGTTACCATCTTACCTTTACTAGTCAGTCACTCCCATCACTCTTCAAAGTGGGTTTATTAATTTTACTTTCACCAGCAATGTTTACGCATTCTCCACTCCCCATTTCCTGGTCATCATTTGGTGTAATCTAACTTACATTTTGCCAGTCCAGTGGGTATGAAATAGTGTCTCATTGCTATATTAATTAGAGTATAGAATTTCAAACATATCTGGAATGGTCTTTCAAATCAGTTTTTTAATCACTCATAGTTTGATGGTGTTTTTGCTTTGAAGTAATTTACGAGGACATAGAAATAAAATATAAAGTCTCGACGTATGTTTAACGGGCTTTTTTCTAGCTTTCATGTCTGTACATTTTCCACTTCTCTTCAATTTCCTTTTGCAATTTTCCAAATGAGAGAGCTTCTAGGGAATGCTATTTTAGGGTTTTTAATCATTTATTCCCTGTAAACATTGCCAGCCCATATGTGATCTGGTTTCAGAATTGCACTTGATTACACTGCAGATCTGAGCCCGCTGGTCTCAGGGCTGGTGATGCTGCTCCATGCACATTGCATATATACATTGACAAAATGCCCAACATGGATTTGTAGATTCTGGTAAAACTGCCTGTGCTGGACTTAGTGAGGAATAGTATATCAGTCTCTAATACAGCAATTTTCAGGAGATTTTCCAGGATGAGTTTGATCGTGTGGGATTTTTGCTTTCCATGTTGACTTCCCATGGAAGATGCAAGGCCATTCGAAGTAATTGCTTGTGGAAGCCTAAATTAATAGGCATCGAGTTTCTTATTTATTTCAGTAATGTTTAGTTCCCTTTATTAGTTTAGGTTCTCAGCACCACTTCATCTAGATTAAGGTTGGCAAACTTTTCTATAAAAATCCAGATAGTAAGTATTTTAAGCTTTGAGGCCATGTGGTCTCTGTCGCAACTACTTTACTCTATGGACCAGGGTAAAAGCAGCCATAGATAATAGGTAAACTGATGTGTGTGGCTGTGTTCCAATAAGTCTTTATTTACAAAAACAGGGGAAGGCTGTAGTTTGCTGACCCCTGGTCTAGATCGCTTCTTCATCTGGTTCTCTGAAAAAAGCCTTTGTTAATAGTTTAGTGTCTATTCTTCCACTATGATGGTCTGTATTTTATATTTCATATAACTGTGCATGTGTGTGTGTTGTTGAAACTTCAATGAAAAAAAAGTAAATACAAAAGTTGAAAACAAAAACGATGTGAATAATAAATAAAGTGATTATTACCATTAATTATTAAACCACAAGTACTGAGAGAACTTAATAAAACACATGTCAACTGGACCATCCTGACAATAACAATACAGGGCAGCTGTCCTTTTGAGGCCCTCCCTCCACTGCTCTCCAGATAAGGAAAGTCAAATTGGACCTGGAAGGCTCCTTATAGAACAAGCTGATTCTAGGTCTGGGACAAGGAAAGCACAAGAGGAACCCCAAATATCTGGTTGTGCAAGACAGTGAGCTATGCTCAAAGAATTATGGAAACATAGGAACCAACTTGCCAAATCTGGGACAACTTGAACATCAAAATAAATAATAATAGTAAGAAATTATAACCCGATGGATAAAATAAGAATCCCCAAATCTATACGTATTTAAATAAACAGATGAATAAGTAAATGACGGAGAAAGGACAATTCTTCTGTATAGTACAATGCCAAGTAATAAATATAGAAGGGATATGGAGTTAGCAAATCATCAATGGATGCTAAAAATAGTGGGTGAAAGTTTGGTAAGGAACAGGATATTTTCATAGCCTCAAAGTATCTTCCCACACATTGGCTTATTCATTATAGAGGGACTCGTAGTAACTTTACAACAGAGAAATCTAGTAGATATCACCTTACCTAATGATTCAAGTTAATGTCACTAATATTGGGGCGACTCAACATCACTTGCCTCCTGATATGACGCACCGAGAAGAACATAACATTTCTGTGGAAAACCCGTCCAAGTGCATCAATTGAATCTAATCATGAAAAAACACTGGACAAACCCAAATTAATAGATGTACCGCAAAATAACTGGCCTGCTCTCTTAAAAAAGTAATGTGAAGATCAAACAATGTAAGGAAAAAATCACAGAAGTGTCCCAGATCAAAGGAGATGAGGAGAAACATGACAATTGAATGAACTGTATAACCCTGGTTGGGTCCTGAACTGAGGAGGAAAACATAGCTATAAAGGATACTAAAGGGACCATTGATGAAATTTGAATATAAACTGTAAATTAAAAAATGGTTTCATACTAATGTTAAATGATTTGATTATTATATTATATACTTTTGATAATTATACTAAGGTTATGTAAGAGAATGTCTTTGTTCTTAGGAAAAGAAACAGTAAATGTGTAGGATTAAAAAATGGTTCTAATAATATGAAGAGATAACTCATAAAACAAAATTGGGCTTTAAAATCAAACTCCTCATAAGGTTCAGTTCTAAAATAATGTTATCTGTGGATGTGGGGGAATTTTCTAGCTAATATCGTGCTTGGATTAACAGACCCCATGCATTTTGTTGTCCACATATTATAATTTCTATACATTTTATGATGAGAAAAAATACTAATGTTTTTAAAGTTTAGGAAGATATTCCAGGCAAAAGAAAAAAATGAGCAAAATTACAGAGGCGAAATAGTCAAGTGGTTTGAGGTTTAAAATAAGTCTCAAAGTTATAGCTGATCAACAGTGAAAAAACAAGACTGAAAAGTTAGTTATGGTCAGATTGCAAGGGAGCTTAAAGGCCGTAGTAAGGAGCATTCATTTTGTTCAAGAGGAAAAGGGAAGCCACTGAGCGCTGTTGAGCAGGAAAATGACATAGGGCTGAACTTTGGGAAGATGACTCCAGCTGCGTGTTTAGGTTAGATTAGAAGGAACAGAACCTAGAGTTGGAGAGATTTTTCCAAGAGTAGAATGGGAGGAAAGGATCATTTTACTCATAGTTCAACATGCATTTTTGTAAATCTAGAACCAGGGAAATAGGTAGAGATAGACATAGATAGGAACTTTTTGAGGCTGTGGGAGCAAGTGGACTTGTGCTATGACCGAATGTTTGTGTCCCCTCAAAACTCATATGTTGAAGCTCTAATCTCTAGTGCAATGGTATTTAGAAGTGGGAGGTAACTAGGTTTAGACAAGGTCAGGACGGTGCAGCCCACATGATGGGATTAGTACCCTTATAATAAGAAGAGACCAGAGCTCTCTCTCCATCATGTGAAGATACAGCAAGGTGGTCATCTACAAACCAGGAAGAGGGCTCTCACCAGATGCTGAATCTTCTGGCGCCTTGATCTTGAACTTTCAGCCTCCAGAACTGTGAGAAATAGATATTTGTCGTTCAAGCCACCCGGTCTATGGTATTTTGTTATAACAGCCTTAGCAGACTGAGACAACCTGTTAGGGGGAAGAAGTAGAAAGGGTCAGGAGACAAACAAAGGAAGAACTTGGGGAAGCACCTGCACTTGAGGGGCAGGAGGAGGAAGAGGAGCAGTGAGGGAGACGTGAGTGATTAGGGCAGGAGGAAGAGAGCCAGGAGGGGTGACATCGTGGGGGCCCATGGGGAGAAGTGTCGGGGGTGGCTAACAGATGTGAGTGCTGTTGAGAAACTGGGAACAGCTTTTGGCTGTGCTGGCTGTGTTCTCACTGATGCCTTAGAATGTTTGATGGAGCAGGAAAGGGGAAGCCAGGTGTAGGGGGAGGAAATGAAGGTACCAGGTGAAGGCTGCTCTTTGAAGAAGTTAGGTGGTATTTGAAGGAGGAAAGTGAGAAAGTAAAAGTTGAAGAAATGGAGTTGAGGGATGTTTTCATTCTATTTGGTGGCTGTAGCCTACCTGCTCCTTGCTGCTCTGTAAGACTCCCCGAGGAGACATACCTCCTCTAAGTGATGCCTCCTGGGCAGGCAGAGTCATCCTACTGTCTAGCCTCTACAGCAGGTGTCATGCACCTGAGGAGATGATGGAGTGCTACCATGAGCACGGCCGATGTCTCCTTGTACTTTGTTGATAATGGGGAATACTTTCAATTACCAGAGCTCTGGATTCTGGACAAAGAGATGATGCCTCTACAAGAAGACATTCACGAGAGAAGAAAGCAGAGGGCATTACCTCTGCTGAACGCTGAAAAACAGTGACAAACTCATGTCATACATAGGCCTTGATAAGGAACAAATTCAGTTATCCCTTCATCTCCTCAGCCAGGACTCTATTGGTCAAGGGTGTCTTTTCATTCTTTTAAATTTTTCACTACATAATTGTGATAATAATGATAACCATGATAGTTAAATATTTAGCAGGGCTGTGTGCCTGGGTAGTATATTACAAGGCCTGCCTGCCTCTATCTTCAGGTCCCTAGAACTACCAAGGTGGAAATAAAAGGTCTTCATGACCTACGAAACAGCATTAACTCAGAGGTGGAGAACATGGGTTTTAGAGTCTCACAGACCTGTATTCAAGTTCCAGCTCTGCCACAGATTAGCTGTGTGAATAATGTCTGCAAGCCTCAGTTTCTCCATCCATGAAACAGGAACGATAACAATAGGACCTATGTCACAGGGTTGTTGAAGAAGAAATAACGTGCCAAAAATGTTAAAGATGTGCCCAGCTTATTGTAAATATTTTCCAGTTGTCAGAAATTATTTTACATAATAAGAGATTATAATTATTTCCAAGAGGAGCCTTTAGGGAGATTCTTATAGGTAAACCACTAGACTCTTTCCTCCCTTTCAAAGCTGGAAGGTGTGGACAGAGAACACAAAAACTCCCAGCATCTTTCTTTCTTTCTGCCTGGGCCAGCCTGGACCTCGGCCCTGCTGTTCAAGCCTCCTTCACAGAGATGGGTGTGCTGGGTGTTCTTGGCTCAGAGAATTGTTCTAGAACTGGATCCTAGGCCCTCTTAAAGCTCCCTCTGACTCAGGGTCCCCAGAAACCAGAGCCCTTACTTGAACACTTGAATGTGACATTTCTAAGGGTCTTTTACCACCAACACCCCAGGTCTCTCCATTTCAGACATGGAGAGTTTGCCTTATTGTAGACCATAGCTTCTATATATAATACTATATCAATTAGGGTTCAACCAGAGAAGCAGGAAGAGAGGAGGTGGGGGTAGAGGGAGAGATAGGAGGGTGGTCAAAACCCATGTGTGGACCATGCAATCAGTTCAGGGGGTAGCCGATCCATACCTTTTTAATGAAAGAGGATAGAACAGAAAATGTTAGAGTGAATCATACACAATAAAGGTAAGTGTTTCAGGGTGTGTGTGTGTGTGTGTGTGTGTGTGTGTGTGTGTCACTGCCTATAACCCTCTACAGATTTCCTTTAGCTCTGGAGGTGTTCATACTCTTTGCCAAAAAGTGGGGCATGGTAGGAATGGTGAACGGTTGGAAGGAGCTGGGGGAGGGAAGTGAAATTTAGGGGAGATAGAGGTTTGGGACAGTTCGATGGGAAGGTGAGTTAAGAGAAAACTGCTGAAGAGGGGAAGGGTGCAGAGGACCGGAGGGAACACGTTGTCTGCTAGAATCTTGTCTTGTCTTCTGTACTCTCGGTTTCCATGTAACTTCAAGGGTTGATGGGGAGGGGAAGATGAGGGGAGGCGTTTATTGAACAATGTTTGCTTTGATCTTAGTTTGCAGAGCTCCAAGCAAGGTCAGAAGAGAGTAGCTTCTATTTGCCCCATTTTCAGATAAACAAACAAGCACAGGAAAGGCAGGTAGCACAGAGGATCTCCAGTCATCAACCACACCTCAAGAAAGAACGAGCCCAAGACAAGCTGTTCGAGGCTTTTTCCCTTTCTTAGCATCCCTTAGTGCATCTCACTGATCTCCACTGGGACCTCTCTGTGTCCTGTAAAGGGACATGTCCATCTCCACATCTTTCCCCAGCCTGGCCCAGCCCCCAGAGCCCCTGATGTGCTGGTTTACTCTGGACAAGGGGCCTGGTAGAAGGACGGGGCTTCCCAGGAGGCAAGCTGTCATTTCCTTGATGGCTTTTCCTTTCTGCCCTTGCCCATCATGGGGCAGTTCAAGGGACTGCTTTTGGATGTTGGACCAGGCCACAAGCCAATTATCTGCCTTTCTCAGAAACTACGCACCCTGTCAGTGGTGGGCTCTGGGACGCCCTGCATGTATTATATGGCTCTGCATCCTGGACAGGTGGTAGACCAGAGCCATTTAGCGGACACAAGAGGACCCACCAGGTTCTCATCCCCACCACTGGAAGCGGGGCTGGGAAACAACAAGGTTAGTCTCTGTGGACACTGAACTCAGAACACATATACTTGGGTGCTATAGCACCTAATGGAAAAGGGG
>NW_011888813.1:127282-140451 GCF_000151845.1 Pteropus vampyrus
ACACACACACACACTCAGTTGCTTAGTCCAAGTTTGCTAGCACAGAGACAATGAGGAGGGAGATCAGGATGCCAGGGCTGCCCAGATTTTGGGAGCCCCTGGAAGAGGATGGAGCCCCTGTGTACATGGGACGCTGGGGGTGGGCCTGCAGGCCACTGCAAAGAACTCAAGAACTCTGCTCCACCAGCCCCAGCCCATGCTGCTCGGCGGGGTGCAGAGGTACTCCAGGGGGCCACAGGGACCTGGGTTCCACATTTGCAGGGGAGGGACCGAGTGGTGACCATAGCAGAAACTCTGAGTGTGTGTGTACAGGTCAGGGGTCCTCGTTCTAACCAAAGTTCCTCAGGTGGCCTCCTTGTGCCAGGGAGCGCAGATGCAGGAATCTATTATTTTCTTCCAAAAGTCCTTTTTTTCGGCTCTAAGCCAGGCACCATTCTAGGCACTCAGCGGTTGTCCCAAGCTGGATTCTCCCCGAAGCAGAGCCTGAGATATGATATAAGTGAGGCGGTTTGCTGAGACATGACCCCAGGAAGCCCCAGTAGGAGAGTGGGAGACTGTGAAACTGGGAAGGGAAAGAAGGCGATGCAGGGGGTCAATAACCGAGTCACATTGTGGGCGCCTGGAGCTCAGTCATGCCCGGGACTTGGAGGGAGTGTATACAGCCAGTCTCACACTTGTCCTTCCCCTACGGAGGCAGAGGAGCTGGGTATTTACCCTCAGCTCCCAGTGGTCATCTGTGAGGGCTGAAGGTTGCTCCCAGGGGCATTAAGTTTCTGCTCCTTCCAGCCTAACCCTTGTGCAGACCAAGCATGCTTCCCCCAGCCAGTCAGGTTCACAGTCAAGGGTACTTGCAATGAGTACCTGCAGGGTACGTGCAAAGGGGGCACAGAATAGAGGGGTGAATGCAGAGGGAGGGGTGCGAGCAGAGAAGATGTGGGTGCAGAGGGGAGGTCAGTGCAGAGGGGAGGTTAGTGCACCAGCAGCCTTTTCCTCAGTGGTGCACAAGTCAGACCCAGTCCTTTCTCTAAGAAGCTTATTTCAGATGAACAAGACCAGGGAGTCAAGTCCAGGAGTCAGGATGGCGGTGGCCCAGAGCCAGGCTCTAGTGTCCAGTGGGGCAGGGCAGAGAATGGCTCTGGCTGCGAACTCCTCCTCTTGCTGGTGCTCCTCAAGGCTCCATCCTTGGGGCCTCAACCTCTCACCCGAGACCCCCTCCTCCAGGAAGAAGCAAGGAAGGATCCTTCCCTAGAGCCTTCAGAAATAGCATGGCCCTGCTGACACCTTGATTTCAGACTTCTTGCTTCCACAGCTATGAGACAATGTATTTCTGTTGTCCTAAGCCACCCAGTTTGTGGTACTTTGTTACGACAGCCCTAAGAATCTCATACGCTTGGGTTGACCTTGTTCCATACAACTCCCTTTCCTTCATATCCACCCTTGCAAGAAACGGACACAGACCATTCCAGACACAAGGCATTTGTGTGTGTAGCAAACATTATTAGAAGTCTGGAGGAGTTTTACTGGGTCCCATCAGCAACCTGCGACCTTACAACACTCTGCTGTACTCTTCTCCAGTCTGCCTTCCATCTACCTTCTCCCAGAAACACAACATCTTCACCTTGCTATGCAGGACAATCTCGGCCCTGTGTTGGCCTCTGTCCTCCGCTCTGGCCTCACCTGACCCACCAAATCTCACCCCCGCCCCCCGCCACCCCGCTCTGCAAAGACCAGTCACTACAGGACTCACCCGGTAGCAACAGAAACATGGCAGATGTTTGGACCTTTCTGTCTTTCCCCTTTCCCCCTCTCATAAGCCTTAGCTAGAGGAAGGAAGCAATAGAGAGATTTATTTTTTACTTATTTGAATTATTTTTTCCTCATCAGAAAGAAGAAACAGTTATATTTTCTTTTGACTTTAAGTAAGTTTCCTCCCTCCCCCACCACCAAGCCTAGAAAGTCCACATCTTCTGCCCATGGTTTATAGGGCCATGATTGACCTTTAATTGGCTTTGGTGACTTTTTATTCAGTTGGACTCACTGCCTTGGCTTAAAATCCTACCAGTTCCCAAATGCCACAGAGAGGTGGGCCATCTTCCCAGCTCCTGCTGGACCTTCTCCCACCCCCGTCCATGGCTGTTTTGATGGTCAGAGCTGACAGACATACTGAGGGACCTCAGAGTCCAGCGAGTGAGGAAGCAGAGGCTCAAAGAGGAGAGTGACCCGTCTGGGGAGAACCAGCAGGTGATGAAGCAGCCAAGACCAGAGCGGGCTCTTTTGCCTCTTCCCACCCAGTCTGTAGCAGTGAGACTGGTACTGCTTACTGTACACAAAGCACTGTCTGGCTGTTCAAAAGCACTTTCCTCACCTGTTTGCTAAAGCATTCTCAAAACCCCCGCTGAACCTTGATCTCAAATTGTCTCTGTAGGGCTCTGGTTGAAATGGACATACCTGCCTCAAAGGTAACTTACTGTCAGCATTTGACAACATAATAAGAGTAATTCATTACAAGAATGATATTTACACATTTAGGCTAACAGAGTGCTTTCCCATAGATCTCAACCAGAGATGATTTTGTCCCCGAGAGGACATTTGGCAGCATCCGGAACCATTTTTTGGTTGTCATAACTAGGCGCTGCTACTGGCATCTGGTGGGTAGAGGCTAGAGATGCTGCTACATGCTACGAAGCACAGAACAATACCCACAACGAAGAATTATCTAGCCTAAAATGTCAGTGGCGGAGTGGTTGAGAAACTGCCGTGGATCATGTCATTTAGACCTCCCGACAACCTTCCAAAGCAGAGCTCTCCAACTCGTGTGCCAGGGACACAAATGGTTTATGCACAGTGGAATCTCTCCACTCTCGTGGCAGCCAGGTAGGCCCTGGGAGTGTCCCCAGGGTCCACTTGCCTCTGGCTACTTACAGCCTCCACCTGGGCTCTGACAAAAGTGGCCAGAGCTAAGCATAAACGTGCTTAGCCAGCATTCATCTAGTCTCCAAAATGGGCAATGTTATTCCTGTTACGAAGGTAAGTAAAACGAGACTCAGGAAGCCTGCCAGGTTTAGTCACACAATCAGGTCCTGGTTCTAGGACTAGGGAAAAATTAAAGCAGATTTTCTGATGCTCACCATGGAATGTAGAGACCTAATGGCAATTACTATTTTATGAATGAAGACGTTATTATAGAGATTAATTTTCCCAGGGTCATATAGTTAGGAAGTAGAAGAACTGGATTCTCATTGAAGCCTGTTCTATTCTAAAGCTTATGCCTCTTTTCCATCATATCATGCACCCTTCCATGAGTCTCTCCTCTAGGTGAGTGGTGGGTTTCATTCCTCTTGTAACCGAGCTCAGCACAACACAACAGGCACTCAATAAATGTTTGTAAACTGAACAGAACCGTTACTCCTTCCATCCCTGACTTAGGTATCCAGATCTGAGACTATTAGAAACTCCTGAGTGAATCGACATTTCCCAACTTCTCCTCTTGCTAGAACTCTGGTGCCACCAAGCTTTGCCCAACCTCTCCTTCCAGGTTTCACTCACATCGCACCTCTTTCAGTATGGCTCCTCAGGTGAACCCTACTTACCCATTTTCTAGTCTACCTTGAGCACTTAAGCAAGTGGGGGTAGTAGGTAGGATGAAAAAGGCATGAGGTTGCATTCAAGAAGGCTTCTTTGGACATGTTTCTTTTTCTATAATGTTAAGAAAATTGAAAAGATTATTTAGAAGATTCCTTCTGTGATAGGCTGAATAATAGCACCCCAAAGATGTCCATGTCCTAATCCCCAAGGGATGACTAATTCCTCTAACAGCTAGTTATTGAGTACCCGCAATGGCTGGCTCTGATCTAGACACAGAGGACTGGTGGTGAACAAAGTAAGATAAACCCTTGGGGAGACTACACTCTAGTGTAGGGGTGGCATTGGTCCCGCCACAACAATGCAAACATACGCACATCTGCTCAGGGCTTTATGATCTTTGGGGTCCCTCAATAACCACATGTAGCAGTCTGCACCACTGCACAAAGAGGACACTGAGGCCCAGGTAGAGAAGTCACCAGTTCTTTCTCTGGACCCTGCGGGTCAGGTCCCCCTCCAGAGGGATACACCCTCTATCCAATCAATGGAGGATTTCCACGCAAAAAAGCCTCATTGAAGATGAGCTCACAATCTAAATTCACAAAATGCATGAGCAAGTCATCCACCATGAGTGAAAGCTGGCAGATATAAGATCAGATCCCAAAGAAATTCAGATAAAAAAACACTGTGAATATACTAAATTCTACATTTCCTAAGCTCCTGATCATTTATCAAAATGTACTAAAATCCACTGAATTGTACTCTTTAAAAGGGTGAATTTTATGGCATGTGAATTTTATGTCAACGAAGTTGTTATTGAAGAAAAAGACCACATGATGGAGACCATAACACACGTATGTTTAAAATGAATAAAGTCACATTATCTTCCTGAGGGATTACTTAAGAATTAGAAAAATGTCTAATTGGCATAAAATAAGCATTCAATAAGTAGTATTAATTATGATTATTCAGTGATTATTAATTTATCCTCATTTCTACATTTCCTAAGCTCCTGATCATTTATCAAAATGTACCTGTGTTGTGTCTCACTCTATTACAGCCTTAATACCTTATTCTCTCAATTCTAAGATGCCATTAATTGTGACACACACTATCGATTCAATAAAAGTTTTGTTTTAATAAAGTAATCTATCAAAAGTACTTCTCTAAGTTGCACTCCGATTTTGGAAATATTGAATGAGAAAAATACATTTAAATTGATAGTATCTGATAAAGGTACTGGTAGTAATATGAAAAGGGGTACTGCTGAGTAGCTGACTTAAAGTACATGACTACATCCCAGATCATCTGAAGGCTGGCAGCTAGATATTGGTTTATGTTAGAAGCTGGAGCATGAGACTAGAGTCAAAGCCACAAGTGTTTCCCCCAAGGCCACGGAGCCCACAAGGGTAAAGCAAGAAGAAAGGAACAACACACAGGCTCAATAAAGGAAATCGTTTTTGTAGCACGTAGGTATCACCTGGCCCAGTGCTACATCTTCCTATCAAGGACCCAATACTTCTCAGTGTTCGTATTAGATTTCAAAGATCCACTGTTGGCAAGGACTACATGGCTGGGACCTATAGGGAGGACAGAGAAAAAGGAAAGGGGCGGAGAAACAAAGGGAGACAGGATGTGCAGGTATCCATCCATGGCTGATTTGGACCACCCGAAAGACCATCTAATGGTGGTGATTTAACAATGGAATTTAGTGGTGCATGCCATAAAGCACTACCACAGGAGTAGATGTGAGTGCAACCTCCTTCACCCATGATGATAAAGCAGGACAGCCTGGGCCATCAAGACAAAAGCTCTTACATATATGCCAATGTCTCTTGAACTATAGCAGACACATGAATCACCTGAGAAGCCTGTCGAAATGCAGATTCTGATTCAAAAGTTCGGGGGTGGTGCCTGAGAGCATGCTTTCCCAACAAGTTCCCGGGTGATGCCAATGCTGCTGGTGTAAAGCCCACACTTCAGCAGCCAATATTCCACCATATTAAACTAGACCAATATTTGTTCATTCAACTATTCGACAAATATTTGTTGAACACCTACTATATGCCAGACAATGTTCTAAGTGCTAAAGATACCAAAAAGAAATAAATAAAACAAACAAAACACAGAGCTTACTTTTTAAATGGAAAATATATATATATACACGATTAAATTAATGGTGGAAGCTTATGGTTATATATATGATTAAATTAATGGTGGAAGCTTATGGTTTAGTCCAACATTGTAATGAAGATGGAAAAAAAAATAATAATTTCTCCCATGACAATTTATCTTGCAAACCCAAAGTCCAATATTTGTTCATTGAAGAAGGCAGGAAGGAGGAGAGAGAATCTTGGGCCCCTCACTAGCAATGTGACCTTAGGCATTTTCTTAACCTCTCTGACCTTCAGATGCTTTTAAAGGAGGAACTATTCTAACTTTACATGATAATAGTGAGGATTAAATTGAAAAATGTAACAAAACCACCTGGTCAAAATGGCTGGCACATAGTAGGCACTTGATATATGGTGACTGCTATCATTTCGTTATTAATGACCGAAGTGTGAAAGCATAGCTGCCTAGGCCTGTGTCTCCCCCCCGCCACCCCAACTTGGAGTTCTCCATCCCCCATCACACTTGCCTCCGGGAGCCACAAGGCTACTCTGATGAGCTGTGCAGCTTACTGTGAAATGCGTTGCATTTTCTCCCCAGCTGCCTCCTGATTGCAGTATTTACTTTTAATCTCCTGTGCCTCAATGCCCGATAAAAACTTTGTCACATTAGATGGTGACAGATGGGGGAGGAAAGGGGGGTAGCCCTGTGAGGGAGCGTCTGGGCCGCTCAACAATCCTTCACCTCACCAATTACGTCCTTCGGTGCTCCCCAGCGTGGGCACCCATGTCAGTGCAGAGGGAAATGGAAAAGCATAAATAAAGACAAAACCAGGCTCGGCGAGGCTTTAATCTGCAGAATAACATTTCTCATTTGTGTGAAATATCACTGGATTCTCTCCCTATGCTCCGGGGGCACACATGAGTGCACACGCACAAGCCTGGAGGGAGACAGGGGTTCCCAGCCCCCCGCGGGTAAAGTTAACTGTGTGCGGCATGTTTTGGATCTGGGTTAACCCATCCCATGTCCCTAACGAAGCTGTCAGGGACGATTGCCTCTTCACGTTTGTGAGGCATTAAAGGGGAAGAAGGGAGATGGGAACTGACAGAAAGAGTAATATAAATGGTTAAGAAGTTACAGATATGTGTGCAAGGAAGAAGAGAGGCTGGCGATCAGAACTGGTTCTGCTTTCACAATAATGGAATAATTATTTCATAAAAATACATGCGATGGGTGCCTAACACTTTCTAAACATCCTTCTTTCTCAGGTAAACTTCCTGACCCTCAACAATTCTGTGAAACAATTAGAAACACATTCTCACATGTGTGGAGAGCTTTTCCATTTTCCAAATATGTCTTTTATCTCTGTCTTTAGGAGATGTGGTATGGAAGAGTGTATTAGCGTGCTAAGGCTGCTATAACAAAGTACCATAAACTAGGTGGCTCAAAACAAGAGTAATTTCTTCTCTTATAGTTTTGGAGGCAAGACGTCTACAATCCAAGATGTTGGCAGGGCCTTGCTCCCTCTGAAGTCCCTAGGGGAGCATCTTTCCTGGTTTCTCCCAGCTTCCAGTAGCCCCAGGCATTCCTTGACTTGTGTCAGACTAACTCCAGATTCTGTCTCCCTCTTTACATGGCTGTTTCTCCACATTTGTTTCCAAATTTCCCTCTTTATAAGGACACCAGGCATGTTGGAGTTAGGCCCACCCTAATGACCTCGTCTTAACTTGACTACATCTGCAAAAAAAGCCACATTCACAGGTATAGGGTTTAGGGCTTCAATGTATCTTTTTAGGGAACACAATTCAACCCATAAGGTAGAGGTACAGTGTTCAACATTAGCCCTAGGGACAGCTGCTGCATCTCTCGGAGTAGAAGAGGAGAGCCCTTGGGACCACACACCCTTACCTGAGGCAGCCAGGGCCACCAAAGCCTCCTGGTGTGCAGCTGCAGTTGGAAGGATTTACAGAGCTCACGCGCATGCGCAGGAGCCCCCACCAGCCTGCCCATCTCACGCACATCTGTAGCACACATCTGCAGTATCGGAGGGCAAGAGGAGGGACCTGAGCGGACCTAAGGAGTTTACAGGGTCCGGAGACAAAGGCAGAGGCTGTGTCTGAGAGACCCTGGGATCAGAGCTGCAGAGGCAGGGCCTCAGGGTGCTTTGACAATAGTTATGAGTTCTTAGAGTGGGAAATGACCCACTGTATCAGAACCCAATGAACTACAGTGGCCGTGGCCTGTGCTTGAATTAGAACTGGATGACAAAGAGCCAGAGGAGGAAAACAAAATCAAATACGATTCTAGCCACTCCTGGCTACAGACGTCACCAAAACCTGAGTAGGACAGATTTGGTGGTTAACCTCTGACCATTGGCTTCATACACAACTGGATTTGTTGGAGACTGGCTCCAGGTGAAGGAAGAGCGTCTGCTGAGGCGTGGCCACTACAAGGGTAGAAATGGGCACCAGGGAACAGGGAATTACAGAGAGCCTGGTGGAGAAAGTCCTAATGAGAGAAAGCCTAGGAAGCCGAATTCTAGCAATACCTACAGCCAGGTGAGAAGCTGAGGGGAAAGTCAAGTGAGGGTGCAGAGGGGGTTATCCCCAAATTGTAAAGCCAGCCTTTAAGATTGTAACAGTCCTCATAGATGGATGCAGAGAAGCGGCCAGATGGCATGGTGACAAGATTCACATATCATGCAATAAAATCTTTTTTCAAAATTGAGGTGAAATTCACATAACATAAAATTAACCATTTGAAAGCATACAATCTAGCTGCTTTCAGTACATTCACAATACTGTGCAACCATCCTCTTTATCTAATTCCAAATATTTTCATTACTCCCCAAGGAGACTCCACACTCATTAAGAAGTCATTCATCATTGCTCCCTCCCCCGCCTCCCCTGGCAACCACTAATCTGCTTTCTAGCTGCATGGATTGGCCTATTCTGGGTATTGGGTATAAGTGGCATTATAAAATAGGTGACCTTTTGCATTTGGTTTCTTTCACTTAGCATTTTGAGATTCATCCATGTTATAGCATGTATCAGTACGTCCTTCCTTTTTTGGCTAAATAATATTCCATTGTATAGCTATACCACATTTTGTTTATACGTCATTCGTTGATGGGCATTTGAGTTGTTTCTACCTTTTAGTTATTGTGCATGAAATATAATTTTGATAGGAAGTTTGTTAAAGTAGCTGTTTATTTTAGCCAAGTGGAAGTTCGAAGAACCATTACTATGGTTATTACGCTTGTATTCCAAGTGGACATTTGCAATGGTTATTGTGTGAAATAAACGGAATACAAGACCTCTCTAAATCTCATGCCCTCACTCTCAAAAGTAGGAAAGGAGATGAGAAAGAGAACTCTCTCTTTCTTAGTCTTTCCATCCCCCTCTTCCCCTCTCCCCTTTCTTCTTTTTCCTCCTCCTCCTTCTCTCATCCCCTCATTTATTCAACAATTATTTCTGAGGATAAACTGTGTGGGTTCCTGGGCAACACCTGCTAACGCCCACCTACAGGTCTCAGGAGATCAGAGGGCGGCCCCAAGCCACAGATGCTGCTCAGACTTACTGGCAGCAACTTTCCACTTGCCCTTCAGAACAGGAGAGAGAATGGTTGGCACTTGGGTTGGGCCTAGATCAGAGGGAGGAGAAGGCACACGTCAAAGAGCATAGAGCCCTTGGAACTTCTAAAGGCCTAATTGCTCACACACAGGCCTCCCCAGTGAGGACAGAGTGTCTGTCTCCTGGACGGGCTCCCAAGAGCCCCTCGGCCCTGATCATCCATGGAAACAAAGACACCTTGTGGCCGGGGGGTTAAGGGAAGCAATGGAAGGGTCCTTGGACTGGTCCCTTCTCCATAACTTGGGTGTCTGCATGAGAAGCTGATAGGCAGATATGGAGAGAGAAAAAGGTCAGAGACAGAGAGACAGAAAGAGTCTGAATGACTACGTAGCAAGTTGACAAGACTTCAAGTGAGAGAGTAAACTGGAAAAAGTTGGAGTGACTCCATAATATTATTTTTGATTAACTATATATTTTTATGTTTTACAAAACTACCCACAGTTCATTCTCATGCAGGTTTAAGTCTTCTCAAATTTTCCTTTTCTTGCCTTCCCAAGATTCTGAGTTAAAAGCCATCTTCAGGATTGGTATTTGTGTCCACAATTGTGGGGTTCAGAGAAGAGTGCCTCTTTCCCAATGGTTGTCCTCCCACCAATGTCCAAGAATTAGGTCTCATTGGTTCTAGTTTTCCTGGCTGGAGTTGTGCCATCCTGAACCAGTTGCCGTGGCCAGAGGTGGGGGCAGGGATGGGATGCTTGTCAGCCAAGAGGCCTGAAGAGCAAGGGAGGGCATTTCCCAAGAGGAAACAAAATTATGAGAGACAAAATTTTGAGCCCACAGAGGAAGCTTTCCCCAGTAAGGACAGCTGACCAATATCAGATAGGCTGTGTCCTAAGGAGTGATCTCCCAGTTACCAGAAGTCTTGAAGCAGAGGCTGGCTAACCATATATCGGGTTTGCTGCAGAGGGGTTTCTATATCAGGTAAGAAGCTGGAGTAGACGAGGGACCTGCATTAGTTATCTGTGGCTGGTGTAACAAATTACCACAAACTTAGGGCCTTAAAACAACACAGACATATTATTTTAGAGCCCTGTAGGTTAGAAGCACAACACAAATCTCACTGGAGTCAAATCCAGGTGTCAGCAGAGTTGTGTTCCTTTCTGGAGGCTGGAGGAGAACCTGTTCCCTGGCTTTTGCCACTTCTGGAGGCCAGCCACACTCCTTGGTGCGTGGTTCCCTTCCTTTATCTTCAAAGCCAGCAGCAGCCGGTTGCGTCCTTCTTCCATTACATCACTCTGACCTCCTCTTCTGTCTCTGTCTTCCACATTTAAGGTCCCTCATGGTTATACTGGGCACCTCCAGATACTCCAAGACAAGCTCCCTATTTTAAAATCAGCTGATTAGCAACCTTCATTCCATCTGCTACCTTTATTTCCTTTTGCCATGTAATGTAACATATCCACAGGTCCAGGGGATTTGGACGTGGACATCTTTGGGGGTCATCATTCTGCTTCCTGTAGGACCTTCCCAGTGAGAGACTCAGTGATCCTATAATTCATTGGATCATTGAATCTTTCTGAACAGAGCAGAGACTGGGGCACAATGGGGCACAACAGTAACACTCTCCAGATCCCCCGAGCACAGTGTGTGGGATTGTTTGCTTTGAAACCAGAAGGCAGGTTACAGAGTAATCACCTCTTTGTCTATTAGCAGCAATTACACTCAAGTCGGTAGGAGGTCTAGAATGACTGTGGACTCAGACTGTTTCTCAGAAAATTCTATTAAGTGTCTGTGTAACTAAGAAATCATTATAGAGTACTTGAAATTATGGCCTTACTTCTTTCGAAAAATCCATGCCATCTCCTAGAGAGGGGAGGAAGTTTGGAGCAGCAGGCAGGCGGTAGGGGAGGGGAGTCTTCCTCTTCTTGTATCCTCATGACCCCACGAAAGTTGGAGCATTTTGGGCCCTGACAGTTGCCCAAAGGAGGAAATGCTAGCAGCTATTTGTTGCTACTTCCTGCACAACAGACATGGAGCTGGAGTTTTACACACCCCAGAGCCAAGTTTCTGAGTGATACTCACTCTTTCAGGGCCTTCCCAGGCTGAGAGGAGGATGCAGAATCTCTGTTTCAAGGACAGGGGGGCTGAGGCCTTCAGGGATGAGGCTACGAGGTCCAGATGTGAGCTGGAAAAGGAGTTCAGGTCTCAACCTGCCAGAACCATTCTAAGCCAGCCTGTGGTCCTTGGCAAAAGCACGAGGTAAGAAACAGCATCATGCGAGGAAACTGCAAGAAAGAGGTTTGTTTTCTAAAGCATGCGGTTTGTAGCAGAAGGATGAGGATGGCTGGCTGGGCTGAAGCCAGACCTGGGGTGCCTTGCCTTCCATGCTAAAGATGTTATAATGTCACCAACAGGAACCATTGAAGGGGTGGGTAGGGACATGGTTGTGCCCTTTAGACAAATCCTTCTGTTGACTGTATAGACCAGGGGTTGGCAGATTTTTCCATAAAGGACCAGATAATCAATATTTGAGGTTTTGCAGGCCATCTGCTCTCTGTCACAACTGATCAACTCTACCACTGTAGTGTAAAAACAGCCTGATAATGTATCACCAAATGAGCACGGCAATGTTCCAATAAAACTTTATTTACAAAAGCAAGCTGCGGGCCAGGTTTTCCCACAGGCCATAGTTTGTCAACCCCTGGTCTAGATGACGGATTTGAAAACTGTTTGTATTTTAGGTTCATATAAGTCAGGTTTCCCACCCATTTCTCTTTTACTCATTTGGCATATTTAAATGGATCACCAAACTGGCTCAAATGACAAACAACAGTGATAGCAATTTATCATATTAATACAACATTTTAGAGTTTGCAGAGCTCTTTCATATAAACTATTTCACATGATCCTTACATAATTTGAGGACATAAAGACTCAGAGAGATTAAGTGACTTGCTCAGGGTACACAGCTCGTAAGCATTTTTAGTTCTGTTTGAGATTCTTTTTGTCAAGTGTCACATTTCTTCCCCAGATCCACGTTTGCCTTTTATTAGTATGAAAATGTGAAGGCTGATTGGGAAGTTCATTCTCTGAGGTTGTATTAGCATGCATGGGATAGGATGCAGGGAACTCCTACCCAGGTTCCAAATTCCAGAAAGCTGGCTGGAGAGCAGCAGCCTGGTACAGGACCTGGGCTCAGGCACGGGGCTGGGCTCACCGTGAGAAGGCCTTTGGGACTGTGGATAGGCCTCCTCTCTCTCTGTACCAAGCTCAGAGGAAGATTCCACTCCAGGAATTCAGCTCTGGCACCTGGTTGCAGAAGGTTCATTCATTAGAATGATGCTGACATGGACCAGGCTAAAGGCATGCAGAGTTGAGAAAGGATATGCAAAAAGAGGAGATGCAAGCCATTTTCTGGAGAGGTGATTAGAATACTTGGTAATGCCTCTCAGTGTGTTGTGGGGAAGGGCTGGCTAGTCTGATGGATGATTAGGTTTCCCCACTGCCATTTAGTTGATGGGTCCAGGAAGACTGGCATCTAGAAACACACAGGATAATCTCACACCACAAAGATTGTCTGCTGTCCCACATGAATTTCAAACGTTCCACTGGATATTCATGTACATATGAGTGACCTGAGTCTGCACCTAACGTGTTTTTACATATAAACACAAAGTAACTTTTTGCAAAGTTTTAATATCACCGAATTTTCCAGCAATTCTACTCCTATAAATCAAGGTGAAACTGGACTTTGTTTTATTTAAGAATTGCTCACTATTTCAAAAAATGAAATCACAAAACAGGGACACCATTGTAATATCTGGCTCATTTGGCAGTATGTATCAGGCTGAATTTTTAGCTGTCAAAATCACAATGAATCTACATATGCACAAGCTTCCAATT
>NW_011888813.1:141546-145569 GCF_000151845.1 Pteropus vampyrus
TCATCTAAATTTAATTACCTCCCAAAGATTCCACCTCTAAACACCATCACACAGGGGTTAGGGCTTCAACATAGAAATTTTGGGTAGGACACAAATGTTCATTCCATAACACTTTCCTACACTGATTCAAATTAATTTATTCAACAAACAGAAGAGCCATGTTCATTGTAAGACTGTGTGGTACTTCCTGTGGGGAGCACAGAAATGAATAAAGTATGGTTCCTGTCCTCCAGGAATTCACAGCCTAGGTGAGGTGTTCGGAGATCTGCTCCCTCTCACCCCCAGGATCTGGGTATAAAAATACAGTAGCATTAACAGCATTGAGCAGTACTTCTCTGGCTTTCCTCTCTACTCGTTATCGGCCCAAATCCATCCTGGTGGTTTCTGGGAGTTCCCAATGGATGTATCCTGTGGTCTCATTAACAAACCCTGAAGCCAGCAGGTGGCAACGCCTTTCTGTCCCCCGGGCTGGGTGTAGCCCAGGTATCACTGAGAGCACTTGCTCTCACCACCATTGCCCCCTGTGGCTGCTGAGAGGGTGCCATATGGGCACAGACATCAATGTTGCTGTTTTTGCCAGAATTCACTTTTACAGAGGCTGGTGTTGGTGGTGGGCACCACCCAGGCCTCCCAAAGCACCCAGCAGCCTTCCGACACCTGGAGCACCAATATCCATCATGGCCAAAATGTCCTATACCAGAGGCCCCCTCTTTTCATGAGCACTGACATACTGTGCCCTGGAGACTCCCACTTGGTAGAGCCCCCTCTCCCATGTGGAGGAGGGAGAATTACTCTTAGCCGTTCTGCCCAACGGTGCTGGCTTGTGCCCCCAACTCTTTAAAGAGCTTTGGAGAGAAAACAGCTTTTAGAGGGGAGGTGGTGGATTAGACTCAGAACGTCAGCTTTCACATCCCCGATCTTCCATTTACTGCATCACCTTGGGTGAGAAACTTGTCTCTGTGCCTCAGTTTCCACATCAGTACCACACGTAAGACAATGATAACTATCTCATTGGTTTCTTATGAAGAGGAATGATAATAATAAGACTTAAAGAGAATTTAATGTGAAACAACTATTCTAAGAGATTTAATCCCAACAATGACTATAATCCTTTCCTTTTTACAGATGGGGATCTAAAGCACACAGTACATAACTTCTAACTTCAATTGCCAGAGGCCACGCGGTTAATAAATGGCACAGCCAGCATTTGAACCCAGGCCCTCTAGTTCCAGAGGCTATGTTCTTAACCTCTGTGCCACACCGTCCCTCACAGGAAGCTCTATTCTAAGTGCTTTGCTTAAAATAACTCATTTTTATCCTCACACAATCCTATGACATAAGAAATGTTATTATACCCATTTTATAGAGGTGAGAACTGAAGCAAAAAGAGAATAAGCAAATAGATAATGAATTTAAAGTGTGTAACACTAATTACGTATTAGCTTGCTGTTTCCAGGACTCAGACATGCATCCTTGGGGGCCGGTCTGGGGGCACTATCTGAGGTCTGGGACAAACTGTGCTACAAACAGCTGAAACAGAGGCCAAAAGTGGTTAGTGACTCAAGAGTGACTCAGAGCACCCCCGTCAAGTTGTGATTTATTGACACTTTTTAGATCCCAAAAGGGTTTTTTCAGGGTCGTCCAAAGTTATAATACCTTCATTTGAATCCTACTTCTGTCATGTAGTCTTAATCCAGTGGCACAAGAAGCATGACCTTTTCGAAACTTCACCAGCGATGTAAGTAAAATAAGCCCTTGATACTCTAAGTGTGGTCCGTGGACCAGCATGATCAGCATCATGCTGGAAGCTGGGTATGGATGAACAAACTCAGACTCCTCCTCAGACCTGCCAAGTTAGAAACTCGTTTTTAGCAAGATCCCTGGGGATTCGTGTGCACTGACACCCGTATCCCATAACACTGTTAGGAGGAGGCTGATAATGACAAGTCCCAAATATTGAGATGAGGTAATAGATGCTTAACAGATAATGATAACTGACTCCATCTAAGTGCTCAACCTGTGCTAAACCCTTAACGTCCATCATTACACTTCATTTGCATAACATCCCATGAAGTGGTTTTTCTAACCTCAATTCTGCAAATGAGAAAACCAAGGCACAGGGAGGTTATGTGGTTTACTGTGATCCCACAGCAGGTAAGTGATGGAGGCAGGTGCCTCCTGAGTCTGCAACATAAACCGTGAGGCTGGCTGTTTCCAAAACATTGTCAGTGGGTCTCCTAAAAATGCTGCCATTAATACAATAATAACCACTTCCACTAAGCAAATCCCTACTGTGACAGAGAGCAGGCCCTGTGCATCACATAGATTACCTAACTCTTAAAAGTCTTACGAGGAAACAGTTTTACCCCCAGACTAAAATTATGACACTGAGACCAGAGTAGTTAAGTAACTTGCCCATAGTTGCACAGCCAGAAAGTGGTAGTCAGGATTCCAGCCAGGTGGCCCTGCTTCAAAGCTGACAGGCTCCACCTACACACCATGCTGCCTCCTTGGCTTCACATGTCCTCCTTCTGGTTTCAAATTGTGTTTCTACCATAGTCTCATAAGAGCTGCACTTACACCCAGGCAACGAGGGCCCCTGCCCCACCCACTATCACTCCTCTCTAGCTGTGCTTCTCCCCGTGAGACAAGGAGTTCTGGAGCCAAGCCTGTGTACCTTTGCCGGCCATACTCTGTATCCTCAGGATTCTCTGTCTACATGGACCCCAGTGGCTTCCAGCGTCTATGTGGGCCTCCTTCCTAGGTCCACTTTTGGGAGGCGGGTCAAGCAACCATCATGCCCACCTCAGGCCTGATGGATGGTTAAGAGGTAGCTGTGTGGCCTAGAGGGTCAAAGCTTTGGGTGGTGGCTGAGGTGTCTTTCAGGAAGAGAATTGAGAGAGCCGCAGGTTGGGGGCTCCCTGTACCCTCTTATTCTAGCCCACACAGGTGAGAGGTGGCCTGGTCTTAGGCTTTGCCTTCCAGCTGTGTCCTGCAAATAGGTCCTATCTCGACACTTAGGTCTGAAGTTCCTGGATGAAGAGCACTTTGACTTAAGCTCCTCTTGGCTGCTGACACCCAGGGCCTCAGCAAGGTGCTATGACCTCGGCAAGTACATTGAGCCAACAGGAAGCCAAGGCTCCTGTTAACTTAGCCCTGAGCTTTAATCCTGGTCATTAAAAGGATAAGAGACAGAGGGATCCCCAAATGACCATGGGCCCCCCAGTCCCAGCGGATGGGCCTGTGGGCAGAGACACATTGAGGCCAGCCCTCAGCCCCCCAGAGGCCCTGGTGAGGCAGGAAGGAGGCGAGGGCACAGCTTGTCAGGATATGTGAACAATGCCGGGTGGGCACAGGCGGTCGGGGCGGGGGGGCATTCAGAAAGATTATCTCACAGTTCAAACTCGTTAATGAAAGAAATAAATTAACCAAGCTCATTTTTCAGGGAATTCTTGTGTAAACTGGAAATTTTCCAGTCTGTGAGCCCTGTGCCAGGCCCTCCCATAAATCACAGCAAGTAGGCTGTCGGCTTGGCAGAGGGGGAAGGGGACAAGGGGGAGAGCAGCCAAACAGAGGGGGAGTGAGCTGCTAGCCAGGCCTAGGCAGGGAGCACCGTGCTCTCCTGGCACCTTCTCCCTCCACGAAGCACTGGGGAAGAAAAAAAGGAAAAGAGAGAGTAGCTGAAACCACAGGGCTTCCTCCAACATGTCTGCAAACATCCCCAGCACCCTCACACCCCCAACCTGGGAGAAGCCCCCGAAACAGGTCATTTTTTAATTGAATATGATATTAATTACCGCGTGCACCATTAACGGTTTGTGGGATTTGACTAATTAATGTAATAGTTTTTGAGTCACGCTCATTAAATATGAAAATTACGCTGGTGAAAGGTATTGGTTTCATTATCAATCTTGTATGGACAGGATGGGGGCAGGGACCAGCAGAAGGGACAGACCCCTTGCCTGTCTCTCCTGGCCATGAAGAGCTGTATCGAGGTTCCACAATTGAGGAGAGCCTGCAAGG
>NW_011888813.1:145619-161988 GCF_000151845.1 Pteropus vampyrus
CTACACACCATGCTGCCTCCTTGGCTTCACATGTCCTCCTTCTGGTTTCAAATTGTGTTTCTACCATAGTCTCATAAGAGCTGCACTTACACCCAGGCAACGAGGGCCCCTGCCCCACCCACTATCACTCCTCTCTAGCTGTGCTTCTCCCCGTGAGACAAGGAGTTCTGGAGCCAAGCCTGTGTACCTTTGCCGGCCATACTCTGTATCCTCAGGATTCTCTGTCTACATGGACCCCAGTGGCTTCCAGCGTCTATGTGGGCCTCCTTCCTAGGTCCACTTTTGGGAGGCGGGTCAAGCAACCATCATGCCCACCTCAGGCCTGATGGATGGTTAAGAGGTAGCTGTGTGGCCTAGAGGGTCAAAGCTTTGGGTGGTGGCTGAGGTGTCTTTCAGGAAGAGAATTGAGAGAGCCGCAGGTTGGGGGCTCCCTGTACCCTCTTATTCTAGCCCACACAGGTGAGAGGTGGCCTGGTCTTAGGCTTTGCCTTCCAGCTGTGTCCTGCAAATAGGTCCTATCTCGACACTTAGGTCTGAAGTTCCTGGATGAAGAGCACTTTGACTTAAGCTCCTCTTGGCTGCTGACACCCAGGGCCTCAGCAAGGTGCTATGACCTCGGCAAGTACATTGAGCCAACAGGAAGCCAAGGCTCCTGTTAACTTAGCCCTGAGCTTTAATCCTGGTCATTAAAAGGATAAGAGACAGAGGGATCCCCAAATGACCATGGGCCCCCCAGTCCCAGCGGATGGGCCTGTGGGCAGAGACACATTGAGGCCAGCCCTCAGCCCCCCAGAGGCCCTGGTGAGGCAGGAAGGAGGCGAGGGCACAGCTTGTCAGGATATGTGAACAATGCCGGGTGGGCACAGGCGGTCGGGGCGGGGGGGCATTCAGAAAGATTATCTCACAGTTCAAACTCGTTAATGAAAGAAATAAATTAACCAAGCTCATTTTTCAGGGAATTCTTGTGTAAACTGGAAATTTTCCAGTCTGTGAGCCCTGTGCCAGGCCCTCCCATAAATCACAGCAAGTAGGCTGTCGGCTTGGCAGAGGGGGAAGGGGACAAGGGGGAGAGCAGCCAAACAGAGGGGGAGTGAGCTGCTAGCCAGGCCTAGGCAGGGAGCACCGTGCTCTCCTGGCACCTTCTCCCTCCACGAAGCACTGGGGAAGAAAAAAAGGAAAAGAGAGAGTAGCTGAAACCACAGGGCTTCCTCCAACATGTCTGCAAACATCCCCAGCACCCTCACACCCCCAACCTGGGAGAAGCCCCCGAAACAGGTCATTTTTTAATTGAATATGATATTAATTACCGCGTGCACCATTAACGGTTTGTGGGATTTGACTAATTAATGTAATAGTTTTTGAGTCACGCTCATTAAATATGAAAATTACGCTGGTGAAAGGTATTGGTTTCATTATCAATCTTGTATGGACAGGATGGGGGCAGGGACCAGCAGAAGGGACAGACCCCTTGCCTGTCTCTCCTGGCCATGAAGAGCTGTATCGAGGTTCCACAATTGAGGAGAGCCTGCAAGGCGGCCGGGGAGAGGAGGGAGGAGACGCACTTGCAAACTCTCATCAGGCTGGACCCAGTGACCATGCAGGACTCTGAAAATCAGACCCCTGGGTTCTTGTCTTTCCCAGACTTGTCCAGGTGGGAACTCTTTCTTTGATTCATTCATTCATTCATTCATTCATTCAGGTATGGTGCAGCAGACACTGGTGCCCATCCTCAGCCCCCTCATTCCTAGCCTGCCTCTACTTCAGAGGCTGAAAAGAGAAATACTTAGATTCCCAACCTCCTTTGAGGCTAAGAATGATCATATGATACTGTTGTGGCCAATAAGATTTAAGGGGGGGAGCAAGATTAAAGGGACAGATACTCCTGGTAACACTGTTCCTTTTCTTCTATTTGGAGCTGTGGCAGCTATTTTTTGAACATGAGGGAAAAGCCAAGCAACATGAAGAGATCCTGGTCCTGACACTGTTGAGTCACTGAACCTCCCCAGAGTCATCTGTCCCAGACTCCTTATTTTGGGGGAAAATAACCCTCTATTACTCTAAAACACCAGATAGTTGTTTTTTCTGTTATTTGCATCTGAAAGTGTTCCTACTAGATACACATGACAAAGGCACTAGGCCAGGTGTTGATAAATTCAAACAAGCTTACAACTTAGTCACAGAGAAAGAGCAAAAAGATGAAACATTTAAAAATACCTGTCATTCAAGGTGGCCGATGCCAAGTGCCATTTGAGTGGCATTCAAAGGTCACTCTTCGGCTGGGGAGACCCATAGGGCCTTACGGTTTCTTACAGCTGGGGTGTATCCTGACCCATCAGTGCCCGTGACAGGCTGGTTCTCAAACATTTAGATCACTATTCTAAATATTTCCGAAGGCAGAAGTGGGAGACAGAGGAGGAGAGGGAGTGCTTCCTCCTTCATGTTTATATCTTAAAAATGTTTAAGATATAAACATCTTTGAGAGGAAGTGGCAGTGAGCAAGGCCCAGAGGTGGGACGGGGAAATCCATTTCAGGGGACAAAAAGTAGCCCCGATAGGCTAAAGCGGAGGGAAGAGAGCATGGCATCTCTGCTCTCTGCCCTGCCTCTCCCTGTTCCTACTCCTGTGGGTGAGCTGCGCTGTGAAACTGATTCGTAGAAACACCAAGTGGTCGAAGAGGGCTTTGAATACAGGGTGACAGATAAACTATTTTCTTCCCACTTCATACAGGATTTGATACATACACGGTTGGCACTCGATAAATGTTAATGGAATCAACGGACACAAACCAGGGTAGTAGAAAAATCACATAAATTACCATTTAATGAGATCCCGTTATGCGTCGGGCACCGTTCTGGGAACTTTACATGTATTATTTCCTTCGATTTAACCAGATTTGAAAACCAAGTAACTATGCCCTCCTGAGCTCTGTATTCTCGAGCAAGTTCATTGACCTCTTTGAACGTCAGTTTCCTCAATAGCAAAATGGTGAGAATAACACCTATTTGAAATATTTATTGTGGTGAATGATAATACCAACAATAATAGCTGATATTTATTGACTGTGTGCTGTATGTCAGATACTATGTAAAATGCCTAATGCTCACTATCTCATTTATTCCCTATAATAAGACTATGAGGTAGGTACTTTTGTTATGCGTCTTTTATAGGTTATGTAACGTGTCCAAGGCCACACAGCTGATAATAGAAGAATGCTAGAAAAGCTGATTTATACAATGGGTGCCATGAAAAGACGTAAGGAAAAGAGAAGACATGGCACCTTTCCTTAAAGAGCTTAGCATGTGGCTGGGGAGACTCAAAGGCACCAGTCAGCAAACAAGGCCAACATCCGGGAGTGGCAGTTGTACAATCCCAGAGAGGAAGACCTTCTCAAGGGAGCGATGGGCCTCCTGCGTGGGGTAGGCTTAGATCCCAAGACGGGCAGGACTGGAACCGGCCTAGAGTACTCAGGTCTGCAGCGCTCCCTCCTCTCCCACCACTACCAGGGACCGATGCAAGTCCAGAGGAGTGACCGGACCTTCCTGAGCGAAAGTTAGGTGTGCCTTCTGCTGCAAGTACCTGAAGGAAACCTGAACTAATAGTTGCTGCCTTCATTTCCTGTTACTGCTATAACAAACTGCCACAGCTTAGCGGCTTAAAACAACTCCTACTTATCATCTTACAGTTCTGGAGGTCAGAAGGCCCAGATGGGTCTTATCAGGCTAAAATCAGTGTCAGCAAAGCCTTGTTGCTTTCTAGAGGTTCTAGAGGAGAACTCATTTTCTTGCATTTCCCTGCTTCTCAAGGCTGCTCTCATTCTTTGGCACATTCATTCCTTGGAAGGGCTTATGACCGCCTTCCACCTTCAAAGTCAGCAATGGTTACTCAAGTCTTTAGCACATGGAATCACTCTGAAACTCACTCTTCTGCCTCTTTCTCCTATAATTTAAGAAACCTCATGACTGCAGCCATGCCACCCTGAACGCTCCCGATCTCATCTGATCTCGGAAGCTAGGCAGGGTCGGGCCGGTTAATACTTGCATGAGAGACCACCTAGGAATACCGAGTACTATAGGCATTCAAAAAAAAAAAAAAAAGAAAGAAGAAAAGAAACCTCATGATTACTGTGATGGTTAATTTGATGTGTCAGCTCAGCCAGGCTATTATGCCCAGTTCTTTGGTAAATGTTGCTATAAAGGTACTTTTTAGATGTGATTAACATTTAAATCAGTAGACTTTAAATGAAGCAGATTACTTTCCATAATGTAGGTGGGCCTCATCCAATCAGCTGAAGGCCTTAAGAGCAAAGACTGAGATTTCCTAAAGAAGAAGAAATTCTGCCTCAAGACTGCACCATGGAAACCTGCCTGGGTCTCCAGCCTGCAGATTTCAGACTCAAGACTGCAACACCTACTCTTCCCTGAATTTCTAACCTGCTAGTCCGCTCTATACATTCCAAATATCCCAGCCCCCATAATCCTGTGAGCTAATTCCTTATATACATCCTACATGGCTCTGTTTCTCTGAAGATTCTTGATTAATACAATTACATTACATCCACCCAGATAATCCAGGATAATCTCCCTAAAGTCAGCTGATTAGCAATCTTAATTCCATCTGCTACCTTTACTTCCTGTTGCCATATAACTTAATGTGTTCATAGGTTCTGAGAATTAAGACATAAACATCTTTGGGGGTGAGGGACATTATTCTTCCTGTGGTAACAACTTAAGCAAATAAAAGTTTATTTTCCTCCCCTATTAAGAAGTCTGGAGGTGGGAGTTGAGGTTTGGAGACAGCACTCTATGATTTAGGGTCTTTGTATCTTTCAATGTGTTGGTTTGGGTCCTTAAGCTTGCTACCTCATGCTCACAAAATGGCTGCCTCAGCTCCCAACATTATATCCTCACACTGCCATGCAAAGCAGGAAGGACAGAACAGACAGAGAAGCCCTCCCTTTTTATTTAGGACAACAAACCTTCCCTGGAGCTTTCTACAAACTTCTCTTCACATGTACTGGTGGGACTTGAGTTACATGGCCATCTCTAACTGGAAAAGACACTGGGAGGGTGGGTATGGGGCTTTCTATCCTATATACAGAGAGGCAGGCAAGATAGAGGGGGCTTTGGAATGGCTTTAGGTAGCCAGGCAGGAGGGTCTGCCACACAAGATCACGCAGCTTTGCACGGCAGAACACGGTCCTACATGTGACTGTGGCTTCTACTCTCTTCCCTGGTCCTGTTGAAACAAGCAAATGTCTGCACCAATCAGAGCAGCCTGTGGTAGGAGCGTGGCTCTCGCTGCCGTTTAAACTTGGGCACATCCTCATCAGCGAAGCCGGGGTGCTCTCAGGATTAATACGATTAGCTGTTTGGTATCAGAACAGGTTACTTTCACCCAGAAATGACAGACTGAGCATTGGAGGAGGTGCAGGGGGAAGAGAGGGGACCCACGCTGGGGCTCCAGCCTCCCCATCGCAGAATGTGCAGCCCTCCATTCCTACAGGCTGGCCTTGCAAACTCTTCATTGGTACTATTGATTATTCTTGCTAATGGATTAGTGTTTGCCAAGTAATGGAGAAAGACCCATTTGGGCCGAAAACTCCTTCAGGCTGCCAGTGGGCCTGGATCAGGGCAAGAGGGATTGCAACAGAAATAAAGAAGGCAAAGCTCCCTGGAGGAAAATTAAAGTCCCCTTCACTCTGGGCTCTCTCCTCCCAAACACCATGAAGGGAGCTGGGGACTCAGACCTGTTAGTGGCAGTGAGTGACTGGTGGGAAGCCCTGGGGAGGGGGCAGTGCCAGCTCCATTATGTTTATGGCCCAGGCTTGGCAGGCTCTGGGCCTGCTCCCTATGGTGAGCTCAGGGAGTGGCTGAGTGCCAGGTGGGGGACCAGGGGAGGCAGCATCCACGGGAGGAATGGGGGGTGAGCAGGGAGGGGAGAGAAAGGTGGGGAAGGAAGAAGGAGGACAGCGAGAGTGTATAAAAACTAAGACCCGGCTGAAAGATTGTTTCTTTTATTTTAAAGAAAGGATTAAGAGATGTTGTTTGAGAAAAACAGAGAGGGCGAGCAGAAAAAGAGGGGGAAACAGAACAACAGAGAGAGAGAGACAGGGAAGGACAGGAGGGGACAGGATGGGGGACCAGGAATGAACAAGAGTGGACACCGGACAAAGAGAGACGGTGAGCCTCGGGGTGGGAGAATTCACTCGGGTCGTAAAAATGGCTTTGGACTTAGCCTCTCTGACCGAAAGGCCAAGTTCTTCCCTGGACCACAATCTGTGACTAGGAGATTGCAGAGGTAGGGTTTGGAGAGGGGGCTTCTAAGGACCTGAAATAAAGCAGGGTAAGACTGACTTGCTGAGGGCAAAGGGGTCTGAGTAGGGGAGAACTCGGTGCCTACTGGCACTAGGATTACCCCTGCTCGAACACCCTCAGTGTGTTCTCTTTAATCTTGGGGTGGCAACTGCCACCTTTCATGGAACTGGCCTATCCCCTGCTTCCCCAAGGTTTGGCACTGCCTAGAGGTGAAAGGTTCTGGCTCTAGAGACACACCGTTTGGGTCCAAATCCCGGCTCTGTCATTTGAGAAAACTACTTGAATCCTTATGCCTCAGTTTCCTCTTATGGGAAACAAAGGTAATAATTGTTTCCATTTTATGGAGTTGTTATGAGTGTTTGATGAGTTGATGTATGTAAAATACTTAGAGCCTCCATCAGGTAAGCACTCAATAAGGGTTAGGTGTTGTTAAGTAACTCTTTACTAACAAAATTCTTATAGTGCTGAGAACGGAAAGGTGCCCAACTAAGAAACCACTCTTCCTAGCCTCCCTCACAGTTGGAACAGCTCCATGAGATGTTAGAGAAAGTCACTGTGTGGGGCTCCCAGGAAATCTCCTTTAAGACTCACTCTTCTGGTGAGCTCATCCTTTTCCCCTTGTGTGTGGTGTTGAGTTTGAAGGGAGGACACCAAATTGGAAAGAAGGTAGTGCTGAGGTTTCCTAGTGACAAGCTGGAGCCTGAGGCCGAGGGGACAGGGAAGGCAAATGCTGGGAAGAGGCAGCAGGAAGACCTCCAGACGCCAGGTCAGGGGAGTTCTCTGCTCCCTGTGAGTGCACATGGAGACTTTGTGGGGCCCTGGCTTCCATGTGCGTTCTGCAGGTCTCTGCTACTTGAGCACACTTTCTCATAAGTGGATTTCTTAGTTGACATTGAGTCTAGGGTGTTTGCAAATGCAGAATAAATATCTGATTCTCTAGTGGGGCTTTTGATCAGGAGCTGGGTGGAGCCCCAGAGCACAGGGAAGAGGGAGAACCCCAGCGCCTGGAACCTGGGGCATTTGGTATGAAGTGCCTCATATACTAGGGCAAAACAAAGATGCTGTAATCTCTGCAGAGCGCGCCAAGGAGGGATCAAAACTTAGTAGGCTCGGGACGAAGCTATAGACTAAACTTCCTCAGAAGCACAGGTTTTCAAGACGGGGCATCAGTGCCCAGAAGAGCCCCCATGAGGCTATTTCTACACAGACGGGCAACCTGAGAACTACCGCACCAGGGTGGCTGAAGCCATATCCAGCACATTCAGTGTTTGCCTCCTTGAGTCTTCTACTCATTCATTTGGTCATTTATTTATTCAGTTCACAATATATTTGCTGTGCCTTGCATATAATACATATTTCAGTCTAAGTCATATCTTTCGCTTTCCTCCAGTGCTCAATTCTAAATTCACTGCCTCCTTCTCTTTGCTAAGGGTTCTTTAATCAGCTTGCTGGGGAACATGGCTCCTCTGCTTATTGATCTGCAGGCAGGAGGCCCAAGGGCGGCATGGAGCTAGCTGGAGTAAGCCCTCTTGCCTTGCTTCAAAATCATGGATGCCACCCAGTCCTGGCCTCTAAATTATCATTGTACAAGAGGTTTATTTTTGCCATTTTTTCTCAAGGCCCCAAAATTTCTGCTATACTATTAGGATCTGCTCAAGTGTCTAAAGTTGATCTGATGTTGTTAAAAGCTTTCATTCATTTAACACATGTTTTATAAGTGCTGCCCACATACCAAACATTTCATTACATGTGGCTTTTCTTGCTGGGAGTTGAGCACCAAAAAATTCATAAAAATGGCTATACTTCTGAGATATATACACAGGCAAGTTCTTCAAAGTGAAAACAGGATAATGGCACCAGTGCTAATATAGATTTGAATCTTTCTAAACTTTCCCGGGAAATACATGAACTAGGATAGAAATACAAAAAATCTGTAGGCAACATCTATGACAAAATTGGTCAGAAGAAATCCCATGAACCCACAAATATGAGTGGGTGAGGATAAGCACCCAATAGCAACAACGCCTGCTTAGTATCTTAGTATCTGTGACTATGCAGAGACAAGGCCAAGTTGCTTCTATTGGCCGCGAGAACTAGAGACTCTTTAAGCCACCAGCAGGTGCTGGCCTGAAGGTACAATGTGAAAAGAGCAGCGAAGTTGGAAAGGATCTCAGCAGGCCCTGAATTGCAGGTAAGGACATGCTGGGGCAGTCTAGACCTAATAACTGTTGAAACCAAAAAATGAGCGCTCCCTTTCAGATCAGCCCCACACAGAGGAGGGACTCCTGGTTGGTGACTTCTAACTGAGGAGCACTGGGACGGCAGGGACAAAGGAGAGAGAAGATCTGGAATTCTGCACTGCCCACCATGGGAGCCGCTAGGCACCTATGGCTTTTGACATTTAAGCCAATGAAAATTAAATTTTATTATTTAGTTCTTCTGTTGCATTCATCAGATTCCAAATTCTTTATGGCCACATGTGGCTAGTGGCTTCTACTGTATGGCTACTGTACTGGACAGTGCAGACATAGAACATTCCCCTCATAAAGAGTTCTATCGAACGGCGCTGGAGATAAAAGAGGGGAGGAAAGCCGAGTTCTCAGAAAGAAAGAGGTCGTATTTTTTATCACTTCGACAAAACTACAAAAGAGCAAGGTCTGGAGCAGAAAGCCAGGAAAGCTGTCTTGCCCGGACCCCCTTCCTGATAGTCCAGGAACACACATCTCCCTTAATTAAGAGCAAGGGATAAGGACTACAATCAGATGCCACTCCCCTGCCCAAAGGCCACGTCACATATAAAGGAAAGAAAATCGAACTATCTTCGGACTTTTTGACAGTAATGCTTTGTGCCCCCAATTTTTTTTAATGGATTAATTTATTAAAGCTATTCCAGGAAAGAGTGAAGAATGTTATATTGATACAAACTGATAGACAAGTAGAAAGGCCGCAGAAATACTATTGAACATGCAAGAAATCCCCATGAACTCCCCCTAAGGAATCTACTAAAAATAAACTAAGAATCAAAGTGATTGGAATAACGACAACTAAGACTAGAGGTGAGTATTAAATATATAAATGTATTTAGTGTATATAAACATATGCTTAATATAGAAATGTATTTTTATGTTTATGTAAAGATGTAAATTCAGTCAGATAGTCAAAAAAAATGGGGGGCGGGGAGAATGAAGAGTATTTGAAAACTAAAATAAGCTCTCTGATTGCCTTATAGGTATTAGTCAGGAGTTAAAGGCTATTGCAAGGAATGACTTTGCCCTCCCTAATACGTGACCTTGACCATGCAACTGACTTATCCCAACTGGGAGATGGGGTGGGAGAGACAAAACCTTCTTTGCCTATCTTATAAGGTATGAAAAAGCAGTTGGCAATTTATAAACATCAAATTTTATTATTGTGCAACTTGGTAAGAACACCCCATTTTAAAGCTGAGGAGGCTAGAGGTTTTGGCCAAGGTGTGTGAGCAGGTGGAGACACAGCAGCTACTCAAGACTTTGATTCTCTCTGGAAGAAGTGAGTCCTTGACGCTCCTTAGGCTGACACGTGGGGAGCAGGAGGTAATCGGTCTACACTAGAAGTGCGGGGCAACATGTTTGGTACGTTAGCCCCCCAGGAACCTCTAAGGAAGCATGCTGCTCTGGAAGGACAGGACACGAGGCAAGCCGGGGGCCAAGGAAAGGAAGGAGAGCAAGGCAAAGTCAGAGCGATGGAGACTCGGCTGGCAGGCTTTACACCAGAGGCTGCAAAAGCTTGGCTAGAAAGGGAAAAATCAAATGGGGGGGGGTAGTCATTTGTTGGGGGGCATATAGAGGAGTCACAAGGTCAAGTAGTCCCCACAGGGACAGAGGAGCCAAATTCAACTGTGTGCTTATCTCAAAGAGACACCTCTCCTCTTTCACGTGCGGGAGGGAACAGGTGACCCTCATAGGCACCAGCCAACTCATATTCACCAAATGCACACCCAAGACTTCCAGGAAAGGCTGGAAGCTGGGTCTTCATCCTCATGAATTCTGGGAACCTCGGGTTAGGCTGGTCCCTAACATTTGGTTAAATAAAGTTTGCCCACGGTCCCAACGCTGCTGCTGCGTCCCTGACTCCCTCCCCAAGGAACCTTGCTCTCCATTTGTCAATTTTAAGTGATAATTTCTATTCAATCTGATACATATTATAAGAATATAAACAAATGCCTCTCCCCCTATCAGCACCATAATCACTTTCTTTTATAGCTATCATTTATTATAGGACGACAGATGGCCAGTTCATAGAATTCCAAAGAGGCTACCCGCCGGCCAGTCACCTGGGAACACGGGCGCATTTACATTTTTCCAAAACAGATGGGAAAGGGAGGGGAGAAGGAGGCAGATTCCTGTCAAAACTTTGGCTCTTTCCAAAATGTGTTTCTTTTGCTTCTCCCTCTATCCCTCTTCCTTTCTCACAGATGGTATATCTATCCTCTCCCCTTCTTCCGGACCTCCTCATACCCTCCCATTAGTCCATTTCCCATCAGTGGTAACTGAAACCACAAATATGGTGGCCTTGGTGGGTGGAGACTGGGTGGGCTCTTGGCAGGCCACCTTCTGGGTCCTTTTCATGTCTGTAGTTCAGTATTCCAGCGTTCCCTCCCGGGTTGTTATTTAGGACCGGAGCTGAGGTACGAGGCCGGAAGAGGGTGGGTTTGCTTTGCAGAGGGCAGATGCTGGAGCCTGTCTTTTTTCACAAAATTACACTGCAATGGTTCTCAAACCTTGACAGCACATGAGATCATCTGAAGAGCTTTTTAAAACACATTAATACCAGTCCACCCCACCCCCCAGCACACACACCTAGAACGATTTAATCAGAAAGCCTGGGGAGGGGCCTGGCAATGTGTGCAGGTATGGTTGAGAACCTATTGTTGCAGAATCAAAGAAAAAAGAGGTTGTAAGAAGGCAAGAAATAAAGGAGCCACAGAGAAGAGAGACTATTGTGCCAGGCATTGCACAAATTGTAAAGTTAGAAGTCAAGGATATAAAGTCCCTGCTCATGGCCCAGCGGGGTGCATGTAAGTAACTGACTGCTGCAGTAGGGGATGATAAGGGCTGTGAAGGAGGTATGTTCAGCTTGAGATGGGCAATTACACACTGCTGGAGGCCTCAGTGGTGTCTTCCTATAAAAATATGGCATCCTAAGAGAAGAAGGTAGAGAAAATAGAATATCTATATGCCCCCAATGTAGGGAATGATTTACGACACAGAAGTGTAAACCATAAAGGAAATGATTTTTATATTAGCCTATGTTAAAATCAGGATCTTTTGTTCACCAAAAGATACCATCATGAGAAAGAAAAGCCAAGCCACGAACTAGAAGATATTTGTAACACAGGTAACTAAGAGAGGATTAATATCTAGAATACATAAAGAAGGCATATGAATCAACAGGAAAAGACAACCCAATAAACAACTGGACAAAGAAACACACACTAAAGGAAACAAGAAATATTCCATAAGCATGAGAAAAAAAAAAACTTACATCATTTATAGTCAGCAAAATGTAAATTATAACCATAATGAGACATCATTTCACACCCAGTAAATGGAAAAAATTCAAAAGCATTATGTTGAGTCAAAACAGCAAATTGTGGAAAAATACACTGAATATAGTTCAATGTATATTAAGTTCAAAAACATGCACAACTAAATATATTGTCGAGGGATGCATATATATGTGGTAAAACTATAAATAAAGGCAAAGAATGATTAACACAAACTTCCACAAGGTGGGTGCCATGGACTGAATATTTGCATCCCCCCAAAAACTATATGTTGCTATTCTAACTCTCAAGATGATGGCATTAGGAGGCAGGGCATTTGGAAGGTAATTACATCATGAGGCCAGAGACCTCCTGAATAGGAGGTGTCCTCATAAAAGAGACCCCAGAGAGATCTCTTATCCCTTCTGCCATGTGAAGACACAGAGAACCAGGAAATGAGTTTTCGCCAGACACTGAATCTGCTAGAACCTTGATCTTGGACTTCACAGCCTCCAGAACTGTGAGAAATAAATGTCTGTTCTTTATAAGCTACCCAGTCTATGGTATTTTTTATAGAAGCCAGAATGGACTAAGAGAGTGGAGATGGCATTGGGAATTTCATACACACATGGGAATTGCAAAGATAATAGTGATCTTATTCTATAAGATAGGTACACAGGTGTTCATTTTATTATTATTCTTTAAACACTTATATGTATGATATATTTCATAAGGAAAAGAATTCTAATGAGAACAAAGGGAGTATCACAAACCTTATCCTAAAGTTCATCCAAGAAAGTGGTCCAGTTTGACCTATTTTTCTTCCACAGGAAACACCCATCCTTCTTTAGCTTATTGAAATAGCTTAATGAACCGAAATCAACATCGAGTGGACACTGTGGCCAATTTCCAGCTGAAAGGCAGGGCTCTGGAGTTTGGAAAAGGCCCCTATACATCAGATGGCCCCTAGACCATCTATACATCAGTCAGAGGGTCAATTAGCACCTACCCCTTGGAAACCCCTGGACTAGGTGCCTGGGGAGAGTTGATGGCCAGCCCTTGCCCCAGTACATATTACCATATGATGATGAGTCAGGACAAGTGGCTGGTCAAAATAGTCATTAAAGTAAAAACCAATGAGTAACAAATACATTGTGCTCTGCAAATGTGTGTGGAAATGGGGTGAGTGTGGGGAGTGGAGGCTGTAAATGGGCTGATGGTCTGGAAGTTGGAAGAAGTCCTGGGATGCTGACTGTGGGACTAATTCCCTGGGCCACAATTTCCTCATCTATCATGTGCACAGAATAGACGAGGACTACCCTAAATGTCCCTTCCAACTCTAGACTTTTTGGTTCTATGCAATTCGAAGCTAAGTACCCCAAAAACAGATTTAGTAAATTATTTGTTTACATCTAGGCTGAAAGTCAGATTCTCAACCTAATTGCATGCCTATTGCATGATTTTGGATGGACAGAAATGTGAAGAGAAAGCATGCCCCCAACATGCCAATATCTGAGATAGATGTTGGCCAAGACTAGAGGGATGAGTTTTCAAGAGATGGACTGGTAAGTACGGCAGATGTAGGCAGTTTGTAGGAAAAGTAGAAAGTGGGTCTCCGCACTGACATTAAGGTATGAAGGTTTGCCAAAGTGGGGACTTGCGGTGTTTAGGAAGCTCCCTGACTAAGGGTCCTTCACACTCCTGAGCAGACCTTCAATTCCAAGATTCTTGATCCAATAGCTACTAAAAGAGTATTTCAAGAAAAGGGGCTAGGTCTTGAGGAAGGGAATTCCTGCTGCCAAGTACAGGATAGAGCTGAATAGGGGATGATGGAAAAATGGAAGCCGTAATAGCTGGTGTGGTGGCCATGGAGAGAAGAAGGTGGCCAATCTGAGAGCCACCATGAATGGGGCCTCTCCAAGATACAATCTGGTTTTGTTCACCACCATACACACAGTCCACTGCCTGGCATGTGGTCAGTGCTCAACAAATAGTTATTGGATGAATGTAATAATGATAATAGCTTATGCATATTGAGAGTTTATTCTTAAACACCAGATGAAACCCTTTGCAATGGCCTGAGAGTTCAGTGTTATTCTTAAAACCATTTCACAGAGAAGGCTATTGAAGTACACAGTGTTGTTGGAGGCGGAGCTGGCTGTGACCTTGTGGTCTGACTCTGGAACCTGCTCACTCGCCCTGCTCTGTTCTTGTTGGAATTCCTATATTGACTCTGGAAGGTCATTGTAAGGTGAGAACATATTCTAATTACCATTTGATAGGTGAAAAAACTGAGACGCAGGCTGAGTGATTGGCTTATGATCACACAGCTAGTTATTGACAGAGAGAAGAACTACCCATAAGATTTTGATTCCTCTCTTCTTGTTCCACTGGGTTGCTGGGTGGGAGATACACCTAGTGGGCTCAGGCACCTGTCAGGAAAGCTTAGAGATGCCTCATACAAGAGCATCGCTCTGACGGCATCTACAGTAAGAGAGGGAAGGATGTAGAACCAGCCTTGCTGCTCTTGCTCTGGGCTCCACAGGGGGTTAGGCCCTTACTGCTCATTTAAAACCCCCAGCAGCTCCAGAATCATGTACGTTCACCCCTGTTTACAAGGGAAGAACCCAAGGCAGAGACAAGCTTGCAACTGGTTTGGGCAGTGGCATCTGTGTTTGACTTTGGAGCCTGTGTCCTCTGTGACACCTCTTTTTCCCGCAGGTTCCACACACAGCACGGGTGGGCGGTGAGGCTGGGGAATGTTAGGCTGGCAGACCTCCTTTGCACACCTGCAACACCAGTTTGTTTACCTTGTTTCGCATGGTGCATTTAGTTTTAGAAAAGCGTCATTTAGGGAGGGGTGAGCAGGAGGAAAGTAGAACATCTGGGTTCACACACCCCAGTCCCACAGTATTGACTTGAGAAAAATCTGGCAGCATACCCTCTGCTGTCCCGGGCTCCCTCGACATTGCCTAGAGGGTGAAAGGTAAGTGAAGAGATGACTGCTCTGGTGCCACTGGACGAGGGAAACAGAGTTTGGGAGGTAGCATAGCGCTCTGGGCGAAACTGAGTTCTCTGAAAATTTTCCTCCAATTTTTCTATCCCTGTTTCTAGGCTCATTTTCTTTTTCTGGCCCTATCTCTCTCATCCCTTCATGCCAACCTCAGCTTTGTCCTACTCCAGTCATCTCAGCCCTGTTCTGGAAAATGATGAGTTTTAATCTCCATATTGGTACAATGAGGGGGTTTGGACCCTGGCTGGCTCTGACATGCTATGTCTCAGCCCAGGAACTGTAGGCAGGAGCCAGAGGCTGTGTGACCCAGGACGAGTTAGTTACTCACACTCAAGCTCAGGCTAGCTAGGTATAAAATGTAGATACTAATAGCACTTTTTTCTGTGAGCGAATAAGAGGGTAAATGACATACAAGATGTCACCTGGTTGCCCAGGGCTGGCAGAGCCTAAGTGCTCTCTAAATGCTGCTCAGTGCTAGCAAGAGCCCTTACACTAAGGGGTGTGAAGCCTAAGGAGTGACTTCTTCCATAGCTATTTAGACAGAAAGACAAAATCTCAACTGTAGAATTTCAGGCATCGGTAGGCTCGCAAGTAAGAGGCCAGGTGATTAATACCAAACAAACAAACAAACAGTACAATTAAAAAATGGGCAGAGGACCTGAATAGTTATTTCTTCAAAAAGGACATACGGAGATCCAATAGACATATGAAACGATGCTCAACGTCACTAATCATCAGAGAAATGCAAATTGAAACCACAATGAGATATCACTTCACACCTATCAGAATGGCTATCATCAAAAAATCAATAAACGAGTGTTGGCAAGTATGTGGAGAAGAAGGAATCCTTGAGCACTGCTGGTGGGATTGCAAATTGGTGTAGTTACTAGGGAAAACAGTATGGATGTTCCTCAAAAAAAAAATTAACCCATTTCCCTTTTTAGAAAAAAAAGCACTAATTTAATTTTACATAAACATTCTCTTTGAGGCTGAAGCAAATCTGATTGGTTTTCAATGTGAAAATAAAATATAAAAACTGTTCTTGGAGATATTTCTAAACAGAACTTGTCTCTAATCCTAATGTAATAGAAATGCATACGATGATCAATATTTAATAATTTTTTCTCATGTGGTAAATTTCAAAGCTTAGAACAACACAAAGTGGAAGATCTAGGATTTGACATTTTCAGCAATCAAAAATCACTATATTTTGTAAATGGAAACACCACTACTAAAAACAGAATGCTATAAGTAGAATGGTGTCATCTGTTTCCAAAGACTATCGATATACTAGAGCGACACAAAAATAATAATAAAAGTGAGATATTTCAGGGCAAACTTTGAGGAGAAGGTTAGGACTGTAATCGGCAAGTCATCTCCAAGTAGACGCTCCAGCTACAAGCACCGCTGGTGAGTATTCTCATGGCAAATGGGAAATGGGTTAAAAATAGGACCCAGCAATTCTACTTCTGGGTATTTATCCAGAGGAATCCAAAACACTAATTTAAAAGATATATT
>NW_011888813.1:162578-183791 GCF_000151845.1 Pteropus vampyrus
GCAATCCCACCGAGGACCCTAGGAAGAAGGAGAGCTCAGCCAGGCAAGTGGTCACAGCAGGCCCTGGAAGAAGCCAGCGTCCCCAGGGCCTGTTCCTGGGAAGGTCTCTTCCCGCTGCCAGATCTCTTCCTGAAAGGCTCAGGTGTGGGTCCTCCTACGCATCTCAATCCCTTCAAAAGATGACTAGATAACTTCCACATGGTTCTCTAGGGGTGGGGTGGGAGGGATCTTGAGGCCCACTGCCATGGGCCCTGAAGGGAGAAGAGAAAAGCTCAGGGGAAAGCAGGAAGCTCCTCTCCCCAGTCCAGAGCCAAGAGCCTACCTCCCTTCTCTTAGCATCCTCTGGCATCTTCCTCTCCTTTCTCCTGTCCTCTTGGTCAAAAGCCCCCTTCCTCCTTCAGATTGCACAGGAGTTTAAGAAAGAGGGAAAAAATAAGGCAAGCCAGAGTGGCAGCAATCCAGGGCCAGAAGGGAGTAGGGGGGATAGGGGCAGAAAGAGGGAGAGAGGGAGAGGAAGGAGGAGTGAGTGAGAGAGAGAGAGAGAGAGAGAGAGGGAGAGAGAGAGAGAGTGCGCGCGCGAGAGAGAGAGATGAGAGGTGGGAAATGGGAGAGGGCCATCTAATTTTTAATAGACTGAGACATAAATGCAACATGATTCACTTTGAACAGGCCACCTGGATTAGATGGAAGTTAATTAAAACAATCCTTCATTTCTCAGCGTTTAAAACTTCTTAAGTCTCACTTGGGGAAGGGTGCGGCAGGACTTTTTATTACTCTTAGATGGTGTTCAGAAGGCCCATAAATACATCTCCTCTTCCTGTGATCCCATTAATCTTGCCGCCTCTCCTGCTCCTCTCTGCCAACAATCAGATCCCAGTAAACAACCTCAAGTGAAATTTGCAACTGTCAGATAAACATTAAAAATGCTTCTCTTGTCCTTTCCCATTGATAGTCCCATTAATATTGTAATGGAACAAAAAGTTATGAAAATGAATGCATGCTGGTTTTGGAAATGAATGATGCTGGCCGCTGCTGGGATATAGACACACATGCATATGGATGGGCTCAGAAGATCATGGATGCTGCCCACATCAACAGCAGGCTACATGCCGAGAGGCCTGGCCACACACTCACCAGGAACCAAGGACAGCACACACAATACTGGGTAAACGTATGTACATACATGTCAGGGTGGGGAGGGCTTGTAAATGGAAAAAATGGAATTCCACCCCAGAAAGTCTGTAGACACACACTCACCACCCGGCTTTACACAGAGTGAAATATTACAAGGTTTCCTATTTTATCATTGCTTCTCTCTCCCCTTATCTGTTTGCAGTCAGTAGTTGGGATTCTCTCTATAGATACTCAGATACCCCAATTGATAAGGGTCTCTTGACATTTCTTCCTCATTTATTTTCCATGCAGAGGCCTTTTTAATACACATGCATGCTCTTGTGTGTGTGTGTGTTTATCTATCTGACGAATGAGGCCTTAAAACCCAAAGGTAAAATACATGGGAACTTTATAAGAAGAAACTTCTTAAGGAATATTTTAGGTCAAAGATTCATATTTGATGCAGGACATAAGTACAAGTTTTATGTATATTTAAGTTCGCTAGGAGAGTATACAATAAAACAACACACAACCCCTCCCCGCCCCCACGCCCCCCATACTGAAATCTTTGTAGGGGAGTTTGAATAATCACCTCATCAAGGCCTGGCCATAGGCTCCTGGTGGACAAAGATTAATTTCGTTTTTGCTCATCATTTTAACCCAGCCCTCAATGTAGTATACTTAGTAGAAGCTCCAGAAAGGAGATGCCCAAGAGACAGGAAGGAGAAAGAAAGGAAGTGGGGCAGAAATGATATTTTGCTTCTCCTCTGTAGGGCAGTCTGGCTGCGCCTGTCAACCAGAGGCAGGAGATGGCTTTCAGCATTTTAACATCTGGGAAGGTCAATCTGAAGGTGGAGTGAAGAAGCGGGAGCAGGGCCCGGCCAGTCTTCGGCAGGGGAATAAGCACATTAGAAAGGACTCACCATTTGACGAGCTTCTCTCTGTGTCTCTGGTTTTCACACCCTTTCTTCTAACGTTTCTTTATATTAACTGTCATATCAACATATTACCTAAAAAGTAAAAAAGTGTCACTGAGAACAAAGCTTCCACAGACCTCCCCCCACCCCTATTCCCGGGATGCTGCGACTCCCACACTTTGGCCTAGTGAATTTTCACTTCCCTTGAGGTCCACTCTAGGGAGCCCCCTTCATCCCTCAGAGTGGGTTAAGTCACCTCACTATGACTTCCCAGAGTGCCCTTCATTACTCTTTGCCAACAGCCAGCATGGATTTCTCCCAGGCTATAAGCTTGGCTCATAGTACAAGCTCAACAAATGCTGGTTGATTATTGACTGATAGTGTCATTATTTTTAAAAGGAGGTATATATACACTTTCTAGCCTAACTTGTGAATGCTTAACTTACATCATTTGTAATGTGGTAGCAGAGAGACCACCAGCATCTTAGTCCACAGACCCAATCCTGGGCATGTCCCTGATTCTTAGTGAGATGTAGAGGAATTCATTTAAGCTTTCTGTGCCTCAGTTTCTTGTTCTGTGTCAATACAATGACCTGACATAATGTAACTGCACAAGGCAGAGAAACCCAAGTGAAATATCCAAATACCCAATATTAAATCCAATATTATATTAATATACATAACAGTTATGTGTACATTAAAGAGATAGGAAGGATATAAAAAGAATGTGGAATTTCATTAAGTTCTTGCCTAGAAAATAAGACATACAAAACTTGAGGAAAAAAAAAAGGAAGATCTAATTCTGTAACACCTAATTGAAAGTTGCTGGCTTTCTAGAATGCATGTAACATGGATATGTGGGTACCAGACTTTACCACCACCCCTTTTGAATTGTGGGGCATCAACATTATAGCAACATAAATAAGATTTAGTATACCCGGAAAGGGGCATTCTCCAAGTAGAATCCTGGAGAAATCTCAATCAGTAACCTCAGCTAACTGGATGTCATTACTTTCCAAAGGACATACATTGTTAGACTCTGGGAAAATTGATAATTTAGTAGATAAATGTTTAAGAAAATCAAATTATATTTTAATATAATATTTGATATCCTATACACTTGCAAAGTTTAAGGAATTTTGGCCTTTAGAATAACAACTTTCTAGTCCAATTTAAAACATATAATTACATAACTGATTTAAGACCTGAGATTTCACATTGTACAGTATTGGGAACATTTAAGAGAAACATACTCATTTTATTAGTTTAATTTCATAGATTTTTAAAGAATTATTTGAGTACTTGGGAAAGTTTTATTGTTAAGTTAGGAAATGGAAGTATTTAAGAAAGAAATAAAATATATTACATTTACAAATGCAGTGTAAAATACTGGAAAGTATTTAATGAACTAGGTTTTAAAATGGGGCAAAACGGAATTCAAGGGATCCTTTAAATGATTATTAAAATAAGAATAATAAGATTTATCAACTGACATAAACAGAATTATAAGATGTGTAAGCTGATCTTACAAGCCAAGGGAGAAATCCTGTCACATGCTACGATATGGATGAACCTTAAGGACATTATGTGACGTGAAATAAGCCAGTCACGAAAAAAGGCAAAAATTGTATGATTCCTCTTACACAATGTACCTAGAGCAGTCAAACTCATGGAAACAGATAGTAGAATGGTGGTTACCAGGGGCTAGGGGGATGTGGGAAAGGGAAGTTATTCAATGAGTGCAGAGTTTCAGATTCACACAATAAAAAAGTCTGGAGATCTGATTTCCAACAATGTCAGTCTACTTAATACTAATGAACTGTGCATTTTATAAAATGGTTAAGAGTCGATTTTATGTTATGTGCTATTTTTATCATAGTAAAAACAATGGAGGAAAAAGCCTCTGAAGGAATTGGGGGTTTTACTGTATAATTTTAGTTTATTGCACATCAATGGTTAAAATCCTAAATAACTATTTATATAGAAGCTACCCTCCAAAGCACAAAAACCTCACCTCAATAATCTATATAATGGGGATAATCGTGTATGACAAAATTGCTGTGAGGACTACTGAACATAACATTCAGAATACGAGAGGTTCTTTTTAAAAAATATATAAAAATGAAAAATAAAAAAGAGGTTTCTACAAGCCAAATCTAACCAAACAAACAAAACCCAGTCTCTTGGATGAACTTATGTCACATGCCCATCCCTGAGACAGTCGCTGTGGTCACACGGCAAGATGAGATGTGCTGGTTAGTAATTGTGATTCATTCCCATCTCCTTCCACTGGAGCTGGGGCGGGGAGGGGCGGTTTCCCAGAGGAAAATAAGGTGCTGTTACCAGAAGAATGGAGGGAGTTTGCAGGACAGACAAATGCACTCGATCCTATGACCATGCCCTTCTCTGTCGCTCGTGTACCTGTCTTTAATAATATGGGGCTCATCAGAGCCCCCCACACCACCCCACCCCTAGCAGCCTCCCTGGTATCTTTTAGGTAATTCCTGCTAATCTTCTCCACTGGAACCCTCTCCGACATCACTTACATAAAAGAGGAAATGAAAAGGCGCGTTTGCTGGGGAGTGAAGGGGGATCTATAAAACACCTCCAGGACTGGCAGCGCCCATGCCTCAGCTGGCAGGCTGTTAATCTACCACTTCACTGTCAAGGCAAAAAGGCCAATATTATGAGTATATGTGATCTTCCAAGGCCAACTGAGCAAATATTTCCTTAACCATAAATTTTTGTTTGTAAATATATATTTATTGCCTATTTGAACAATTGGGCACATAAAACATTGGAGCCCAGAGAAAAGAAACGCTCTTTATCTGAGCATGTTGGGACACAGAGGGAGGGAGATGTACCCAGGCAATTCTAGCAGGAATTAGGGGAATTATGACTGACTGGCTAACAGTTGCTACGTGCCAGTTATTATTCTAAGTCCCCTACATGCAGTAATCTACTTAATCCTCACAACAGCCCTTTGGGTTTTATTATCCCCATTTTACAGAGGAGAAAGTCTAGTCTCAGAGTGGCTAAGGGACTTGCCTGGTTATGTGCTTCTAAGTGGCAGAACAACCCGATTCCGGGATCTACGCACACTCTCGCCTATTTGGCTAGATAATTGTGATGATTCTTCATTTGATGCTGAAAATAAGGCTTAGAGAGATTAAGTGACTTGACCGGGCTACACAGCTGACAAATGAAAAAGCTGACTTCAACCGAGGTCCCCTCATGCTAAGCTCTTGACAAGAATGTAAACCTAAGAGTATCGAGTTCTTCAGGGAGGACCAGCCATAAAGATGCCTTCTTTCCACCCATGCTTGATTTGCAAGTCACTCTGCTTCACTCATGAACCCATGTTTTGCCACTAGGGTTCAGCCGTGGCTGATTTTCAGAACCCACAGTGACCAAAAGGAAACCACATTGCTCTTTAGTGGAGTGGTTCTCCGCAGTGGCTTCACTTAGCATCACCTAGGGTGCTTTATAAACTATTGACGCTCAGGCTCCATCTCAGACCAATAAATCAGAATGCCTGGGGGCATCAGTGTTTCACGAAAGCCATCCAGGTGAATTTAATGTATAGTCAGGGCCAAGAACTACTGATTTAGCCAACCCCAAACACAAATGGGACCCAGAAGATGCTGCCAAACATTTCTTCACTTTCTCCATTAGCGTGTCTTTCCTCCCATACAAATTCCGCCCTAGAAGGTCTTCTGGGAGTCTCTTCTTTCCGGCGTGTGTCTTTGTTCTCTTCTCTTACCCACCCCAACTCATCGCTTCCCACCAGACTTCCCGGCTCCATCCTGGGAGACGAAAGCGGATCCTCACAGAAGGAAATCAATTCACCCTTTAGAGTCCTCAGTGTGAAGCAGCTGTACGATGGAAAGGGGTTTCTCTTGTGAATCCTGGCAGGTGAGGATGGGCAGAGATGAAGAGGGAAAGAGACAGAGAACAGCATCCTGCTACAAGTACCAACCAAGTGCTGGGAAGGAAAAGTGAAGAGCATCATGAGCAACGACAACAGGACCACTTTCAGCTCTCCTCTTCGCTCTAACTTCTACCCATTAAACCCGACGGCAGCACCTAAGCCACGATCTTAACTTAGCTAGCGGGCACTACTGAAGTCACTGAAAACCTCATCGGCTCCTTTCCTCTGCCCTATCTGTTCACGTGCTCTTCCCCATGCATTGATGCTAGTTCCCCACTAACCTCCCACCCCCTACCCCACACTGTGAAGAAATTTTCATACAATCTATAAAAGGCTATGATTTGGGGAAAATTTTTAGAACACAGTAAAAAAATTACACAAGGGTGGGACCTTTGGGAGAGATGTAGAAAATCATTCGATATGCATTTTCTAAGCCTTTACTTGGGATCAGGCATTGTGATGGAAGGAAGACCCTGGATCTGGGCCCCAGAATATACCATATAGAGCAATAATTCTCAAATACTGTCTTGGAGGCTACCAGTGATCCAGGAGGGTCTTCCAGATAGATTGGTCCCCGAAAGCAGCAAGGACTATGAAATGATAGTACCTACACTTCTGCTTCTAGCACAGATGATAACGTGATACTTCATAGGAATGGTGCCTTTCTTCCCATCTCTCCTTTTAAGCTCCTTTAGCAGTGACTGGAGATCTGGATAAAGATGAGCCATGCAATCTCTTGCTAACTAAAGTAGTCCAGGCCCTGAAGAATCTGGAGACATGTCTGCATTACATCCTCCAGCTAGGTTTTCACAGATCCTCATGAAAACTACAGGGATTTCTGTCATGTTGCCCATCTCTCACTTCTAATCCTTCAAAAGACGGAGCTGGAGAAAACGCAGGGCTGAGTTAGGACAGCTTTAGGAAGTCAGGAGGTTATTCATGTTGTGGGGAAGGACTGAAATCCCTACACCAGAATCTGCAGCTTCTTATATATAATAAGAAACTCAGGGAGCCACTGACACCCTAGCAAGAATTAGTTTATAAGCCATGAAGAGCTTGTTTACATCCCAAGAGTCTGAGAGAAAAGCTCACGGGACAGGTACCCTGGACTTACTGGCCCAGGAAAAACTCAGGTTTGTGAACCAGCTGTTCCAGCGGTTGTGGTGAGGGCTGCCCCACGCAAGCTTGAATCAAGGTTATACTCAACATCAGATGGATTTGCCCTGTGTGACCCCAAGAAGTGCAACACATCACACTCTCCTTCCAGTTATCTGTAGAGGGCAGATGGCAGCCTAAAAAAAATGTCTGTATTTTAACAGGAATCAAAGTATTAAGCGGAAGAAGCGTCAGCCAGCAAGTCAAAGAAGTTCAGACCCAGTCAAACTTTTGCAGGTATATTAGTTTCCCAGGGCCGCCATACCAAACTACAACGAACCAAGTGGCTTAGAACATCAGAAATTGATTCTCACAGCTCTGGAGTCGAGAAGTCCAAAATCAAGGGGTCGGCAGGGCCATGCTGCCTCTGAAACCTCTAGGGGAGGATCCTTCCTTGTCCCTTCCAGCTTTTTGTAACTCCAGGCATTCCTTGGCCTGTGGCAGCATCTCTGCAACCTCTGCCTCTGGCTTCGCGTGGCCTTCTTCCCCATGTATCTGTGCTTTTCCTCTTCTTATAAAGACATTGGTCATATTGGATTAGGGCTCACCCTAATTCAGTACGACCTCAACTTAATTACATCCACAAAGACCTAGCCTCCGAATGAGGTCATATTCACAGGTTCCAGGGGTTAAAACCTCAACCTAACTTTCTGGGGGACACACTTCAACCCATAATACTAGGTCTTCTCAGCCCTGCGACATTTTGGAAGATGAGAAGAGAATCACTTGTCCGCTGAGACGAAGCTCTCTTGGGAAACCTCTCTCAGCCGAGAACTGTGCACCCTACCTCTGCCTCGACTCTCTCCCATTTTCTCCTCGTGAAGATCCTTTCCAGTGGGGCCAGTGTCAGGATGTCACAGCTCCTCCCTAGAACTAAAGTCATGGTGATCAGACAGAGGTGACCCCTGATCCCAAAGCTTCCTCCCTGTAGCTGTACCATTAAATTGTGAGGAAAACGGCTCATGCTCCTCTGAACCTGACTGGCATGGGAGTCAGGGGCCTGGCCAGAATCCTAAATCCATGACTCTCAAGCTGTGAAACGTTGGGCAAGTGACTGAACATCTCTGAGCCTCAGCTTTCTCCTCTATAAAAGGGGACTTCACAGCGCTGTTACAAGGAATAAATGGAAAGGTGCATTTAAGTTGCTTAGCACAGAGTCTAGAATAAAGTAGATGCATTTATTGTCCCTAACAGCACCAAGTTGAGGCACTGGGCCCATCCATCTGCTTCTTCGGCGCCAACTAAGGAGCCCAGAAATGGAAAAGACCTTTGAGGCGATGTGCCCAATTTCATCGCTTACACTAGGGGGAAGAAAGGAAGACAAATAAAATGGCCATTTTAACTTATATCCTCTGCATTAATTTTCACAGTTAACTGCTGAACTGACTAAATTCTTTTCTTTTCTTAAGGACCTTTATAAATTCCATCATTAATAAAATCAGACATTCAATTAGCAGGAAACTCTGATTGGTAACTGATCGTTTCCTCGATATCTTTCTCCTCTCTTTGAGACTCCCTGGCTTGTCCCAGGCTTGGCCCTGCTGACGTTCCATGTCCCATTTTTCCCTCTTCTTCCCTCATGCCTGTCAGGGCCCCCAACAAAAGCCAGAGAAGAACACAGGCTGATTCCATTAACCTCTGTCATTGCTTAAATCTCTCTCTTAATTAACATGAGTTAATATGATTAATCAAAATAATGAGACAAACCTATTAAATTAGGGGAGTTTAAATGGCAGAACTCGGCAGAAGTAAAAGCAAGAGGAGGCATCATAAGCACCAAGGTGTGGGGTGAATCCAGAGGTGAGGGAGGCAGGGAGCCCGCGGCCCGCCCGGTCCAGCCCAGTCCAGCCCAGTCCAGCCTCGGCCTGAGGAGAGGATAAGATGGCTTGGAGAAATTGTATTTGGGAACAAGTGCAGTGTTCGTGCCCATCTCAGGTAATTCTAACTAGTCTCCATGCTTTTCTGGGGCCTATCCAGCTTCTTCTTAGCCTCCCCAGCTTCAGAATTCTCGGCGGCCCCACCTGGGCGTTAGCTCTCCCTGCTACCTACATCTTCTCCCTCCTGAGGCCAGGCTCTTAGAAATAGCTGCTTTTCCTAAGGCAGAAGGACTCATGCCAGCTCTGTCTCTCGCAGAGTATGAGAATGGGGGGAGTTATTTTACCTCTCCGAGACCCAGTGAACCTACCTATAAAAATGGGAATAATATTCCTGAGTTGGAATTCTAACTGCTATAAGAATTCAGAGAGAGGCTATGCGAAAATATCTATCTAGTGAGGTGCCAGGTCCACAGCAGACCCCAGTAAAAGTCCTTCCTTCTTTTCCTGCTATGACTATGATAATACCTTGAGATTCTAAAGTGACTTTTAATTCTAACCCTATTTTCACATATATGGTTCTACCAACCATATGATTTTCTAGATCAGGTATGGTTTGTTTGTTTTTTATGCCTATAGCACCTGGTCTTCCTAAGTGGTCTCCCATCCAAGTACTAACCGGGCCCAACCTTGCTTAGCTTCTGAGATCAGACAAGATCAGGCAAGTTCAGGGTGGCATGGCCATAGACCATCAGGTATGATTTTAAAGATCAGTGAGGTTTTGCCAGCATTACTTGAGCACCCTTCGGTTGTTGGCCCCTATGCAAGGTTATCCATATCCAACAAGGTAAAGTGACTTATCTGGGACTTCTAGAACCAGGTCTCCTAACCCCTAAGCCAATGGGATTTTCACTGCCCCTAACTCCAAGTAACAAGGAATACCCACAATGCCCCCAGGTGCTCCTTTTTCTTCTTGTCATCCCAGGCTGCAGCAGAGTCCACCACAGGCCTGTGGCTCCGAGTTGCACGGCAGGAAGTCCATTCAAAAGAGAACGGTGGCTCTCCAGTGCAGGATATCTGACATCTGACAGATGATTTGGGCTCAGCATTGGGATTTCTTATTCCAGTGAAACAATCATTTTGGTGTCAAATAGTATTACAGGTATTCTTTGATATTGAAATACTTGCTATTTGAACTCAGGAATTAAATAAAATCCAAAACAAAATTTTAAATAGAGTTAATATCCCTTACGATCAGAACTCTTGGTATTTGTTATCCAAAACACAGGAACCAATTAGCTTTGGATAATTCAGCACCCCTTACCAGGTAAAATCTCACTTTATGGATTTGGGAACTGGGTAGGTTTGGATAGTGAGGAACTCTACATTCTGTCTCAGAGTGATGAAGAAAGAATAGTGACTAATTTAATATGTCAATGATGTGTTGATTTAAGGAAAGGTCAAATTATATTTCTGTACTGGGCCCAAACAAACATAAACTTCATAGAAGCTGCAATAGAAAAGGGATGGGACAACCGAGTTACAACACACATAGAAAAATAGGCTCAATAAGTTCAGAAGAACCTTCTGAACTTGTAAGGCCCTCTAGAATCTGATCCCAACCTGACTCTCCCCATCTTCATTCCCTAATGCAGCCAAACTGGTCTCTCCCTGTTCTTTCAATACATTTCTTAGGGCTGCGGCATTTAAATGAGGTAACAGAAATGGAAATATGGTGCCTACACTCTACTTCTTTACTCTCTACCTCAACTAAATCCATCCTGGCTGACTCAGATTCCTTTTTCTCTATGGAGATGCTTCTGATTACTCAAGCGGGAAGTGAGACTTCTCTGCTTGTACCACCCAGTGTGTCTTATTTTAACATGTGATGGCACTCACCTCTTTGACTAGAGGGGAAGTAGTTACAGGCAAGAGAGTTCCAAGGATCCTTAGAGATCACTCTGTCAATTTGCCTTCACCTCCAAATTTACTACTATTCTTATACTTCTTTCCCTTCTGTACATGAGGAAGAAGTTTGCTTATTTCTTTCCAAGCCAACTCTTTCACCAATGGTCTTGAACACAATTATTCCTACTTCTCCTGGGAATTTGATCCATCAATTCACTCCTTTCTGTCTTGTTTCTTTCTCTTCTAATTTATTTCTCTTCTTTGAACTTCCTCTCTTAACCCTGCACTATCTTCCACCCTTAAAATAAAATAAAATCCATCAATGATGCTTTCAACTGCATGTAATAGAAAACCTAACTAAAATGGTTTAAACAATCATTAAATTTACTGTCTCACATTAATGAGAAGCCTGGACATAGGGCAGTCTCCAGGTGCCGTTATAATTAGAGTTTGGTTTTCCTGTCTTCAGAATGATTTCTCTCATGGTAGTTATATGGTTGCCACTAGCAGCCATGGCCACACCTTGATCAGTTCAATTGGGCCATAAAGTCAAGTGCCCATCCCTGGATAACAAATAACCATTGCCAAAGGAATGCCCTGCACTGATGGACTTACGCTTATATTCTTGTGCCCATCAATGACAAAGAGGAATGGGATTACCGCGCTTGGTTTAGATTAATCAGTGTCCATCCCTGGGACTCTGAGTCAAAGGGTTTCATCATGGTAGGGTGGAAACCTTAACAAAACTGGGGTTCTGTGAGGGAGCAAGAAATGAGGCAACGGAACTCGAAGACAGCCAACAGTTTCATTCTCGCACGTTCCCCACCCAGCCACCGCTCTCAACTTTTCTCAGCTCCTGATCTCCTTTGAGAAGCAATTACATATTCGCTTCTTTTCACTATTCGAGGCACTGCAATTCAGTTTCCAACCCTGCCTCTCTCCATCAAGATCACTCTTGCAAAGGTCTCTAGTGTCATAATTGGACCTCTGTACGGGTTTGACATCTCTACCAACTCCCTTCTTTACTCTCTTTCACTTGAACATCACCTGACTCATAACCTTCGGATGATCAATCAGTCCATCCTTCCAGTATGTTCCCCAGCACTCAGCAATGTTTATTCCACAAGTGTTTTTTGAGCACCTACCAGTTCAGTATACCCAGCACATAATACTTTGCAAGTTACTCTTGAGCGTATGGGTTAGCCTTATCATTTTTCACCTTCACGACTGCAATAATTTCCCAAATGGTCTTTCTGCCTCCAGCATCTCCCCCTCAGCAATCTGTCTTCCCTCCTCACAGGTGTGATCTTTCCAAATGCGAGTCTGATCATTATATCCCCCGTTTTTACTTCTCCTGCAAGAGAAAGCCCAGAATTCCTAGCATAGCATTCAAGGCCATGGCAATTAGGTCCCATCAACCTCTCTGAGTCTGTAGCCCATCCCTTTTCATATTTTAAGCTCTGGGCATAGTGAACTACTATTTCCCAAACATACCATGAGCTTTCTTAATTTGGAGTATTGCTCATACTCATTTTTTTTAAACTAAAATGCCCTCTTCTGATTTTTCCGCTAGGAAAGATCCCACCCATTTTTCAAGACCCAGTCCCCATGTCACCTCCTCAGTGAAGTTTTCTCTGGGACCAAATTAAACACATTCTCTGTGGCCCAAGAGCACTCAATCCATATCAATCATAAGCCCTTCTCAGAGTATATTATAGTTAGGTTTATGTAAGCTATATATTTATAATAAATCATCATTCTGTACTAAGCACAAACACTTGTCAATACAAGCTCAAATTGAAGAAATTATTTCAGCCTCTTCACTTTACAGATGGGGAAACTGAGGGCTAGAGAAGAAGTAACTTACAATGGTCACTCTAGGTATTTAATAATCATTCTTTGCTGAAAGTAGAAAAAAATGGCTTAAACAAAAAAAGCGAGGGAATTTTTTGGCTCAATGAATTGAAAACTCTCTCTTTAAGCACAGCTTCTATCTAAGAATTCAAAAAGTATCAAGATACAATTTTTCAGCTCTGCTTTCTCTCTGTTGGCTTCATCCTCTGGTTCTGTGGCAGAACAAAATGACTGCCAACAGCTCCAGCCTAAACTGCTCTATACTCAGGCTCACATCAGTGGGAAAGAGAATGCCTTTGGTGTTCATTTAAATAAAAGTCCCAATATTTGTTCTGATTATGACTTGAGTCACATGCAATACCATGAAGGGCCAGTTCTAGGTGACATGTCACCAATGGAGCTGTGGATAGAGCCAATTCCACCAAAGCATGTAGACTGAGAATAGAAGAGGAGTAATTCCCTCGAAAATAACACTGTCCAATGGAACTTTCTTGGGTGATGAAAATACTTATGTCTATGTTGCCCAGTATAGCAGCCATTAACCATATGTGGCTATTGAACACTTGAAATGCGGCTAGTGTGATTAAAGAACTGAATTTTTAACTTTACTTAATTTTAATTAATTTAGATTTAAATTTAAATAGTCATATGTAGCTAATGTCTACTGTATTTGGACAGTACAGCTGTAGGAGAGGGAAAGTCTAGAATTCTACACTGTCCAATATGAAAGCCACTAGCCACATATGGCTATTGCTTCACAAGGAATGTGTACACCCAGGTCACTGTAAATGCGAAGTTTTCAAAAGCCCTACGAGGATGGGTTGCATCAGAATGACCTGGATTTTTTTTTTTTAATCCAGATTTCCAAGTTTGCTCCAAACTCACATATTCTGATTATTGTAGACCAGAAGTAGAACCTGGAAAGTTGTCTTTAAATCTCCCTTAGTGGTTGGGATGCACGCCCAAGTTTAGGACTCGGTGCTGTTTGGAATGGGAGTTTATGAAGGACATAGAGGGCAGTGGTTGGTATCTGTGTGGCCATATCATTATTTTGAGTCTTAGAGCTCCCAAAGCTACAGAATACAGAAGCCTGCCTGCCTTCCCTTCTTCCTTCTTCCTTCCTTCCTTCCTTCCTTCCTTCCTTCCTTCCTTCCTCCTATTGGCCATACTTTGAGCATCTCCTAGGTATAATTTTTTATGTAGATACCTTACATCTTCGATTCATTCATTCACACATTCACTAAATATCTTCTATGTGGTAAGTGCTCAGTTCCAGGAATTAAAAAGTTGAATAACAAAGACAGAGTCTCTTTCTCATCTGGAAAGTAAGACAACACTGATGAACTATTTACTAGTATGAAGGGCATTAAGAAAGGGAAAGAACAAAGCAGGACTTCAATACGTCTAGAGGAAGCCTCGCTCGCATTAACCTGAGATTGGAGGATGAAGCAGAACAAGGGGTCTGTGGTGAGATTCTGTAAGTCATTGACCAGGCAAGAACGAGAACCAGAACTCTCCACACCCACTCTAGCTTTGTTTTCTGATGAGAGAGAAGGAAAATCTTTCAGAAGAACAAAGTTGGAGGACTAATACTATCTGATTTCTAGACTCATCATAAAGCTACATTAATCAAGACAGTGTGATATTGGCATTAATACAGACAAATAGGTCAATGAAACAGAATAAAAAATCCATAAATAGATCCGCACATGTGAACAGCTGATTTTTTAAAAAGGTGTAAATGCAATTTAGTGGAGAGAATATAGTCTTTTCAACAAATGGTGCTGGAACAATTGAATATTCGTATGGGAAAAATTGAACTCCAATCCATATCTCACATCATATAAAAAAATTAACTCAAAATAGATCAGAGACCTAAATATAAAACCCATCTATAAAATTCCTGAAAGAAAACATATGTGAAAAACCTCTGTAATCTTAGGTCAGTAAAGATTTTTTTTTTTTGATAAGTCACCAAAAGCATGATCCATAAAAAAAATAATAATAAGCCTGACTTTGTCAAAATTAAAAACTTCTGTTCTTTGAAAGACATTGTTAAGAGAAATGGACCCCTTTTACCCCAGATATATTTGTAATCATATATCTGAAAAAGAACACATATTCAGAATAAAGATCTTTCAGAATGCAATAATAAAAAAAAGCCCAATAAAAAAAATGAGCAAAAGTTTTGAACAGACACTTAAACAAAGAAGATATACAATTGAATAAATAAACTGTGGTACATTTATACAATGGAATATTACTCAGCCATAAGAAGAGATGAAATACTGTCATTTGCGACAACATGGATGGACCTTGAGATAATCATGCTAAGCAAAATAAGCCAGACAGAAAAAGTTGAAAACCACATGATATCACTTATATGTGGTATATAAACCTAAAAGCAACAAACGAACAGGATAAACAAACAGAGACTCATAGACATGGACCATAAACTAGTGGTTACCAGAGGGTAGGGTGGCGGGGGTGGGGGGGTAGAGGGAGGTAGATGGGGTAAAAGTGGTCAAATACGTGGTGACATTGAAGAATTAAAAATGAATTAATTAATTTTAAAAAAGATATACGAATGGCAAATTAAGCACACGAAAAGTTGTTCAACTATCTTTAGTTGAAAACCAAACTATCATTAGTCACTAATGATAATTAATGAAGCCTAAACTATTATTAGTCATTAGGAAAATACAAAGCCTAAGCTATCACTAGTTATTAGGAAAACGTAAGTTAAAACCATACACCTATTAGAATATCTAATTTTAAAGGAATGACCATATCAAATGGCAAAAATGTAGAGCAAATGTAACTCTCAACCAGGTTGGAAAACAGTTTGGCAGTTTCTAAAATAAAAGCCAACCAAACAAAAAACCATATAGCTAACATATGATCTAACCATTCTATTCTTAGATATTTACACAAGAGAAATGAAAACATATGTTCATACAAAGACTTGTTCATGAATGATCATAGGAGCTTTATTTAAAATAACCAAAGACTAGAAATAACCCAAATGTCATCAACAGGTAAATGGAGAAACAAACTGGTATATCCATGCAATGGAATACTACTCAGCAATGAAAAGGAATGGACTTTTTATATAAATTACAATGAATCGCAAGACAATCATTCTGAGTAAAAGAGTAAGACAAAAAATATATGTACTGCATGATTCGATTTATATAGAATTCTAGAAAATGCAAACTATAGTGACAAAAAGCAGATCAGTGCATACCCAGAGATGGGGTAAGGAGGAGAGGGATGGGAGGGAGTGATTACAAAAGGACATAAGGAAACTTTGGTGAAGGAGACAATGGATATGTTCATTATCTTGATTGTGGTGATTGTTTTATGGGTGTATAAATATGGTGAAACATCAAATTGTACACTTTAAATTTTAGCCATTTTTGTATGCTAATTATATCTCAATAAAATTGTTTTTAAAAAGAATTCAGAAAAAAAAAACAAAACTCCCCTATGTGCTCTCTGTCACCCTCCCCATCCATCACTGAGCTTATTTTCTCCTGAAAATTGGGGGCCATGTTTTCTGCCCCCACGAACCAGTCACTTATAATTAAAGAACAGTCTTGTGGGGGATAACGCTTGGGTGTGTGAAAAAGGATGGGCAAAAGATTCTTTACTAAAGTCAAGGTAATCCTTGCCAAAGCCACTGTTCAAACATGCCCAAAGATATAGGAAGGAACTACAAAATTATAATGCAGAACACAAGTCCTTGGAATCAGACAGACCCGGGTGTGAATTCTGGTTCCATGACCGAGCAGTTAATTTCTAACCTTTCTAAACCTCTGTCTCTAAGAAATGGAATCATAATATCACACAACGGCTATTGGGAAGATTCAGTGAGGTTTTATTTACAAAGAAACCCACATCAGGCCTGGCACAGAGTAACTGCTTTTGCCCTCCAAGGAGGCAGCATTTAGAAAGAAGAGACCAAAATTGAAACTGGAAAATTTGGGGTCTAGTCCTAATTCTGCTGTCATCCCCTTATATGACCTTGCTGCTGGTCTGCGAAGCCCTTCTGCAATGGGTCTAGCACAGGAAAACAATGAACAGACTATCAGTTCTTCACTCTACTGTGTTCTCTATGCCCTGGTTGAGGGTTCAATGAGATCAGGAGTCAGCAAACTATCACCCATGGGCCAAATCCAGCTCACTCCCTGTTTTTGTAAAGCCCACAAGCTAAAAGTGGTTTTTACATTTTTAAATGGTTGCAGGAAAATCCAAAAGAGAATATTTTGTAAGGTGAGAAAGTTATATTAAATTCAAATTTCATCATCCTTTAATAAGTTTTATTGAAATACAGCCACTCCCACTTGTTTACACGTCTGTGGCTTCTTGTGATAAAGTAAGAATAGAGTAGTTGCAACGGAGATCACATGGTCCGCAAAGCCTAAACTCTTCATCACATAGCCCTTTAACAGAAAAATTTTGCGGGCTCCTGAGTTAGATCATCAGAAACAGCATGCTTCTCTTGCTACTCACTTGGCTCCCCACAGAAAAGTATTCAGTGTACTGAACTTTAATGTTATGCCCTTAACTTTCATAAGGCTCATAAGAAACATCCATTCGAATGAATGTCTTTTGCAATAAATATTTTCTTGAATTTTATGCCAGAAAAGAAGTTTGACTTCAAGTGACCTGATGCATGTCGTTTTATTACCCCAGTGTAGCTGGCATATTGTAAGTGGCATAGAATAATTTTAGATTATTTTAAATGATATTAACAGACAATTCTTTCTTTTAATGATTATGTATTTACGTATGTGTTTACCCTTGGACTGTGGTTAGCAATGGCAGTTTTCTGTTTGTGAAAATATCAAGCTTTCTTTTTAATTTAATTAAATGAAATCATGGTATTGGTTTTTTTAAATATCGAGTAAGTAACAATTTGGGTAGATCCATAGAAAAGGCAACATGGCAGTTGTTCAGGAATAACAGAAGTTTGGGAAACACCATATTAGACAAGAGCAATGTGTTTTCCTTTTCACCATGGTTGCTGGGAAGCTCAGGATTAAAGCTAGTGCCCATAGGCAGTAAAATCCAGGGTGCTGTAATCTATCTCATTCTACTGCTTTGCATCTGCCTTTAATAGAGCACTGGCCTCACCATATAGTTTCTGTTGGCTCACATGTCTGCCTTCTAAGCAAAATGCAAGCTTTGTATTCCATCCCAATTCTAGCACATGCTAGATACACAGAAAGGGGTGTGAAATTAACAAACAAAGGAATGAAAGGATGAAAGGATGCATGAATGGTCGTGTGTATTTCCTAAGCTTTTTAACTGCTAAATAGGAGGGATTCCAGAGAGCAGGTAGGAGAAAGGGTAACAGACCCAGATGATCTTGAGGAGAGGATATTTGTGAGGTTCTGGCTGCCTGTCCTTCTCTGAATGCTCAAGAGAAGGTCTGCTGATTGTGTGAGGAAGGTAAAAAAGGTAGGGGTCAACGTGGGAGGCTAATGGATAATAAGGGTATTTAGTACATCTCAGACATCGGGCCTGCCTGCAGTATCTCCATTAATCTACATAACAATCCTGCCCAAGTACATCCCGTTATTTATACCCATTTGGTGACGAAACTCCAGCTTAGAGACTTTTGGTTTCATGGATCAATAAGATATGTCCAAAAATCAGGGAGGGCACCCATCCATACAGGTGTTGTCAAAATTTATTTTCCTAAGCAAGGTCAGTAGGAGAAATTACCATGCACCATCACCATGATTTCATAGAAGAAAAGGCATCTTAACAATTAAAAAATTGTGGACAGAAAAATGCCCTCTGAATAAAGAACGGTTCTTTACATTAAAAAAAAAAATTTTTTAGCTTTAAAAGAAACCATCACAGTGTCTTTAATTTTCTCATTTCCCCAGTTATCAAAGAAAATTTTGACATGAAACAGGGAAGGATGAGTTTAGGGAGCTCTTGTGGCGGATTACAGGGAGGTGAACTCAGGAGGACAAAGCCTCGGGGGACGGGGTGCAGGCAGGCATGCCCGCTTTGCAGAGCCCCAGAACACACCTGGGCCAGAGCCTCGGGAGACCTCTGAACAAGATATTAGAGATGTCAGATGCTTGTACCCACTTAAGACATCTGCCCAGGCATCCTGAGAAATAGGATTTCACACCTGGAATGTACCTGTGAAATCATCTCATCCAATCCCTCACATTCCTAAGAAGGAAATTCAGTCTCAGACAGGTTAAACTGACAGAAGCAAAAGCTGCTAGGAGCAGAGCTAGGACCCTAACGACAGTCACTTTCCCCCACATCACTGTTACTTGCTGGAGTACAGAAACTACAGAAAGGCTGCTTGCTAACCTCTATCTATGAAGTCATCTACTTCTAAGGGCGGGGTATAGTCATTTGTCTGTCTCCAAGGTACTAGAAGGATACACTTCCTGAGAAAGGACAGTTCACCCCCCTCCACAGATAGGCACGAACAATCACAAGTCTTGAAGGAGCTGAGGACCTACATGGTGAGAAGAGCAGTCCCCCCACACAAACACCAAGGAGCCCCTGTGTGAGTTGTCCTAGTCCTGGGCAGGATTGCATGGGGCTGGGGTCCTAGGGCTGGAGTGAGACCGTGCATTCCCCAAGCTCTGTCCTTGAGAAAAGCACTCAGTGGACTTGCCAGGCCAGAACTTGGGGACACAATCGGTTGACCTATTCCATTTCCTGTCTTCCCATTGCTCTGGAGCCCACTGACATCTGGCTCCCACTTCTTTCCTAAAACCATTCCCACAAAGGTCATTGATTACCTTCAAATGACAAAATGCAGTGACCCTTTTCAGTCCTCAATCAATGGGACTTCTGCTCAGCATCTGACCGTGTTTACATATATGTTATTATATATCGTAAGCTAATCACATCCCCATCTACCCGAGAGCATGAACCAAACAGTTTAATTATCCTTGACTCCTTGTTCTGCCCACCCTTCCTGTCCAAGCTCTAGGCCAGTCTTGTCCTCTCTGCCAACGACATATCTCTGAACATTCTCTGTCCCCCTGGGCACCCCCTGGCTCTAACTTAGACCTTGTTGCCCTCCCTGGACATGGCATTAGCCCTTTCCTCACTTCCACCCACTCCAGTCCTTCTCCCTGTAGCTGCTGGTTAACTTTCTAAAACAGGAACCAGCAGAAAAAGGTCAAACGAAGGTGGGCCAAGCCCACCCACCACCTGCTTCTATATTTTTAAACGGTTATATACGCACCTACATAGTATCCTCAGCTTCCCTCTTAGCCCACAGAGCCTTAAATGTTTACTCTCTGGCCCTTTACAGAAAGTTTGCCAACTTGTTATAAATCCAGAACTGGTCGCTGCCCTGCTTCTCCTCATCTATACCAAACTTCAGGGCACATCAGAGTCCTCTGAGGCCCTGGTTGAAATGCAGATTTCTGGGCCCCAACAGCTAAAGTTTCTGGTTCAGTGAGTCTGAGGTAGAGCTTGGAATCCGCATTCTAACAAACACTCCATTGCATACACCCTACTGGTTCTCATGTAGGTCGTCCAAGGCTCACATCTTATGGAATTTTATTCTAACTATAGAGACAACCTGAAATTCCTGAGACACTCTGGACATCTCATGCCTTTGCTCTCACAGTCTTTCTGCCTGGAGAACCTTGGCAAATGCTTTTATCTTTCAAGGTTTGGCACAAAGGCTATATCTTCTTCCCAGGCCCCCTACTCTGACCAGATGAGCATCGTCACCCCTTCCTGCTCCATAAAGCACCTGTCCCTCTATATCCCAGATGATGTACTGATATGTCTCTTTCCATAGCCACATGTGAGCTCTTCATGTAAGACATCACTTCACAGTGTCCCCAGCCCTTGCAGAGAAGGCACTTGATCAATATTCTATGAATCGATGAATAAACAGGTGTACTTGCTCCAAATTGCTACATGACACAGTGCAAAGTCAGGACTGGAGTCCAAACACCAGACCTCAGGTCAAGTGACCTTCATGCCTAGCCATCAGCTGCTAGAGAGAGCAGTTCAGAGCAAAGGCTGATCTGAGTGTGAATTCAGCCCTGTATCTTTGCCAGCTCGGTGACCTTGGGCAACTTGTACAAACTCTCTGAGACTCATTACATCATCTCTAAAATGAGAAAGATGATACCAATAGCACTTACCTCATAGAGCTGCTCTCAGGCTGAAATGAAATAATCCGTGGAAAGCTCTTCAGAGGAAGCGTTCGATCCCTGTTAATTATGGTTGTTATTCTGTCATCTTCCTTTGTCCACAGCAGGCATTTTCCCAAGGGGACCCTGATAGGAAGCCTCAGCCTTTCTCTAGGGAGGGAACAGTGGGGGCTGTTCAGACTTGAGTCTCAGCGTCAGCCAATGTCATCCCTCTTGTCATTGGAATCCCATGGGAAATCATCCACTAGGGGAAGCCCTACCAAGTGACCAAGTACCCTAGAAATATGCAGAACCCTGGAGCTCCTAAAGCTCAAGAACCACAGCTCCCAGCCCAACTCAAGAAATCCACCCACAAA
>NW_011888813.1:183841-187697 GCF_000151845.1 Pteropus vampyrus
AAGGTCAAACGAAGGTGGGCCAAGCCCACCCACCACCTGCTTCTATATTTTTAAACGGTTATATACGCACCTACATAGTATCCTCAGCTTCCCTCTTAGCCCACAGAGCCTTAAATGTTTACTCTCTGGCCCTTTACAGAAAGTTTGCCAACTTGTTATAAATCCAGAACTGGTCGCTGCCCTGCTTCTCCTCATCTATACCAAACTTCAGGGCACATCAGAGTCCTCTGAGGCCCTGGTTGAAATGCAGATTTCTGGGCCCCAACAGCTAAAGTTTCTGGTTCAGTGAGTCTGAGGTAGAGCTTGGAATCCGCATTCTAACAAACACTCCATTGCATACACCCTACTGGTTCTCATATAGGTAGTCCAAGGCTCACATCTTATGGAATTTTATTCTAACTATAGAGACAACCTGAAATTCCTGAGACACTCTGGACATCTCATGCCTTTGCTCTCACAGTCTTTCTGCCTGGAGAACCTTGGCAAATGCTTTTATCTTTCAAGGTTTGGCACAAAGGCTATATCTTCTTCCCAGGCCCCCTACTCTGACCAGATGAGCATCGTCACCCCTTCCTGCTCCATAAAGCACCTGTCCCTCTATATCCCAGATGATGTACTGATATGTCTCTTTCCATAGCCACATGTGAGCTCTTCATGTAAGACATCACTTCACAGTGTCCCCAGCCCTTGCAGAGAAGGCACTTGATCAATATTCTATGAATCGATGAATAAACAGGTGTACTTGCTCCAAATTGCTACATGACACAGTGCAAAGTCAGGACTGGAGTCCAAACACCAGACCTCAGGTCAAGTGACCTTCATGCCTAGCCATCAGCTGCTAGAGAGAGCAGTTCAGAGCAAAGGCTGATCTGAGTGTGAATTCAGCCCTGTATCTTTGCCAGCTCGGTGACCTTGGGCAACTTGTACAAACTCTCTGAGACTCATTACATCATCTCTAAAATGAGAAAGATGATACCAATAGCACTTACCTCATAGAGCTGCTCTCAGGCTGAAATGAAATAATCCGTGGAAAGCTCTTCAGAGGAAGCGTTCGATCCCTGTTAATTATGGTTGTTATTCTGTCATCTTCCTTTGTCCACAGCAGGCATTTTCCCAAGGGGACCCTGATAGGAAGCCTCAGCCTTTCTCTAGGGAGGGAACAGTGGGGGCTGTTCAGACTTGAGTCTCAGCGTCAGCCAATGTCATCCCTCTTGTCATTGGAATCCCATGGGAAATCATCCACTAGGGGAAGCCCTACCAAGTGACCAAGTACCCTAGAAATATGCAGAACCCTGGAGCTCCTAAAGCTCAAGAACCACAGCTCCCAGCCCAACTCAAGAAATCCACCCACAAAAATCCTCTTCCCTGGAGGGTTAAGGCAGAGTTGTTTCAGACAGAGGACACTCAGCAGGCTGGTGTAAGTGGCCAGGGCTGGGGTACATGGAAGATACTGGCAGCACCCCCACCCAGGCAATGCTGCATGTTCTTTGAGTACCCATCAATAAGCACACGTGGTGGACAGATGCCACCAACCCCAGGGAGTGGGTTAGACAGAGATGTAGCAGGCACCTCAACTGCTCACAGTGTGAACCTATCATGCCATGTGACACACTCTCATGTGACAAATCCAAGACAGGGGCTTCCTGCAGCAGGAAACCTCTGGGGATGAGAAGTCCGGATTATAGGCCGCCTGCAGCTCCTGAGGTGACAGGACTCACTCACAGAGCTCACAGGGCTACAGAATCAGAAAGACTTGAGTAATGTTTAGGCTCATACATTCTTTTAAAACCATTCTTCAGCTGCGCAAACCAGAAACCTAGGGGTTGACCTTGACTCCTCTCCTTCTCTTAATCTCCCTCAACCTGATCTTCCATTGTAGGGTGCCATCACTTTCATCTCCTAAAGATCTCTGCCATCAGCTACTCCCCTTCCCAACCTCACTTGCTCTGTTCAATTTCTTTTTCCATCGCACATAATGCTTTCCAACACACTAGCTTACTTATTTACTACGTGTACTGTCTCCCCCGTCACTAAAATGTCAGCTCTATGAGGGTAGGGATCTTCACCTGTTTTACTGACTGAAAAGTACCTGGCACATGGTAGGTGTTCAGAAATATTCATGGACTGATTCTCCATGACTATTTTTTTTTTTCCTGTCTGAACGACTACACTGGCCTCCTGTCTGGGCTGCCGACGCCCACTCTGGTCCATTTCCAATCCATCCCCCAATGTGGTGTCTTCTCAAAATGCAAAGGTGATCTGTCTGCTCTTTGCTGCTCACACCCGCACTCACAGACGTGAGACACAGTAAAGGCTCCCCACGGCTTGGGATAAAATTCAATGCCCACAAAGGCATTGCGTGGTTTGCTCCTGCCTCCTCTGGCTTCTATGTTCCCCATCATCCTCTCTCTCCCTGCTCTAGCCCCACTGGCCTCGCTTCAGCTATATCCACCTGCTACGATCCCTCTCATCAAAGGGCCTGAGCCCAAGAAGATTCCTGTGCTTGGAACAATCCTTCCTTCCTTCTCATCCCTCAGATCCCCACTCCAGTCAGTCTTCGCTGACACGGCTCACACCCTCACTAGGCCGGACCCCACTTTGCAGGCTTTCATACACCATCCGGGACTTCCCCTCTATAGCACTGTCATGGTTTTGTTTTTACACCTGTCTGTGGGTTGTTTGTTAACATCCTTCCTCTTGACTCTACTATAAGCTCCAGGGAAACAGGACTGTCTTGGTTGCTATTTTATCCCTAATACCTAGCGGTGTGCTGGGCACCTAACAGGCATTCAATAGATATTTGTTGAGTGACTGAAGTGAGGAGACCAAGGTCTAAAGAACAGAAGTGTCTGGCTCACAGTGGAACAGTTTGAAGATGGCTGCACTGGGCTCAGAACACAGAATTCGGGACTCTGCCCAGAATTCATTTCACTTCTCCTAGGCGGGGCAGTGACAAAGGCCCCCCAGCCAGTGGAAGATGAAGCTTGTCGGCACAGACAGGGGGATGGAACCCAGGCCTGCCTTAGGCCCTTTCTGGAACAACAGCTCTAGGCAGTCAAGACAGAAGGTCAATATTCCACACTAAATTTTCCTCTTGGAGATTATAGTTCGCATTTGGAGACCAAAGGCTCTGAAAAGTCCCCGGATCAAAAAGAAATGGTTAACAATAAGCAGAAGATTTTCTTTTCCCAGAGGGAAACATTTTTGCACAAGGCCAGTCAACAGGTCCTAGAAGCAGGTCCCCCTGAAGGTCAGCTCCAGGCACATCCAAGTGGATACTCGATCTTTCAAAGAACATTTATCAAAGACCTACTCGGTTTCTGATATGTGCCAGGAGGCTGGGCAAGAGCAGAGGGGAAGACAAGCAAGGCCCCTGCCTTCAAGGAGCTGACATTTTAGGAGGAAAATGCCAAACACAAAATCGACTAAACAATGAAACCACCAACTGGCCACAGACTGAAGTCACAGTAAGTGCAATGGCAGGAGGGCAGGCCACGGCTAACTGCTGGGCTGAGCTCTGAGGAGGTGACCACACAGCTGACAGCTAGAGGCACTGGGGCCAGTATGACAGAAAGGCCAGGACCAGGCATTCTGAGCTCCTAGTAATCCTGTCCTTTTGTTGTGAATCCTCCTGAGATCAATTCTAGTCCCCCCACCCCCAGCCTCTCAGCAACTGCCCAAGTAAGAAACTGCTGGTCTCTCCAGGTTATGACTTAGCGAGAGTGACGTGGTGGGCCGGCGTTGTCAAATTTCAAACACATTGGTCCTGAATGGAAAACCACACGCAGAAAAGAATGTCTCCATTTCTAGGCATAATCTCAAAAACCAAGCAAGATTAATGCATAATATCTCACTA
>NW_011888813.1:187747-201455 GCF_000151845.1 Pteropus vampyrus
AGATATTTGTTGAGTGACTGAAGTGAGGAGACCAAGGTCTAAAGAACAGAAGTGTCTGGCTCACAGTGGAACAGTTTGAAGATGGCTGCACTGGGCTCAGAACACAGAATTCGGGACTCTGCCCAGAATTCATTTCACTTCTCCTAGGCGGGGCAGTGACAAAGGCCCCCCAGCCAGTGGAAGATGAAGCTTGTCGGCACAGACAGGGGGATGGAACCCAGGCCTGCCTTAGGCCCTTTCTGGAACAACAGCTCTAGGCAGTCAAGACAGAAGGTCAATATTCCACACTAAATTTTCCTCTTGGAGATTACAGTTCGCATTTGGAGACCAAAGGCTCTGAAAAGTCCCCGGATCAAAAAGAAATGGTTAACAATAAGCAGAAGATTTTCTTTTCCCAGAGGGAAACATTTTTGCACAAGGCCAGTCAACAGGTCCTAGAAGCAGGTCCCCCTGAAGGTCAGCTCCAGGCACATCCAAGTGGATACTCGATCTTTCAAAGAACATTTATCAAAGACCTACTCGGTTTCTGATATGTGCCAGGAGGCTGGGCAAGAGCAGAGGGGAAGACAAGCAAGGCCCCTGCCTTCAAGGAGCTGACATTTTAGGAGGAAAATGCCAAACACAAAATCGACTAAACAATGAAACCACCAACTGGCCACAGCTGAAGTCACAGTAAGTGCAATGGCAGGAGGGCAGGCCACGGCTGACCGCTGGGCTGAGCTCTGAGGAGGTGACCACACAGCTGACAGCTAGAGGCACTGGGGCCAGTATGACAGAAAGGCCAGGACCAGGCATTCTGAGCTCCTAGTAATCCTGTCCTTTTGTTGTGAATCCTCCTGAGATCAATTCTAGTCCCCCCACCCCCAGCCTCTCAGCAACTGCCCAAGTAAGAAACTGCTGGTCTCTCCAGGTTATGACTTAGCGAGAGTGACGTGGTGGGCCGGCGTTGTCAAATTTCAAACACATTGGTCCTGAATGGAAAACCACACGCAGAAAAGAATGTCTCCATTTCTAGGCATAATCTCAAAAACCAAGCAAGATTAATGCATAATATCTCACTAAATATGCTAAAAATGTTTCTGGAGAGCAAAAGAGTTGCTTAAATGAAAAATAATTGTTGAGGAGCCATTATTACTAATTCAAGATGTGTCAAATGACATTGAAGTGTTCCATTTAATGGACTGTCATTACTATCATCTTCTAGAGAATATAAAAATAAGCATTCATCTGATGACCTGAATGCCCATACCTATTTTTCTCATAATATCTTATGACCGTCCACCTGGAATTCTCCAACCTTGGGAGTGTTCAAGAACATAGCTCTCAGAACTGAGGAGAATGCCATCCACATCCGGGTTCCTATTGGGTCTGAGGCTACTGAAATGTTAGGTAACTTTCTCCAATGGTTTGGCCGAGTGAATTGTACCAACAGAGACGCTGCTCATCACATGCCCTATTGGCGTGCAATCCTCCTATTTTGCATGGGACAATGAGGAAGAAATGGCTGCGGGGTCTGGGATCTTAGCCCAGCAGTTTGCCCTGGTCGACTCTCACAGTGGAGCACATAGCATTTCTCAACACTGAAAGGATTCCTTGGTGCTGTCGGGAACTAGTTGCAGAAAAATAAGGTTCGCCTGACCCCTTGTGGTGCTTGGCTCTCAAAGCCTGCTCTTGCCTGTGCAGACGGGACAGGCAGGAGGCTGGGTTCGGTGTGAATGTGCGTGCCTATAGTGGGTCGAAGAGTGGACCCCCAAAAACACGTTCTCGCATTGTGACCTTATTTGGAAAAAGGGTCTTTGCAGATGGATTGAATTACACATTTTAAGATGAAATCATCTTGGACTACCTGGTGGGTCCTAAATTCAACGACAAGGGGAAGGTGCAAACACACAGCTAAGGCCATGTGAAGATGGAAGCAGAAACTGGAGTTTCACGGCTACAAGCCACAGAATGCCAAGGACTGCCGGCAGCCACCAGAAGCTAAGAGCGGCACGGAATGCATCAGCCCTCAGAACCTCCAGAAAGAACCAACCCTGCTGACAACACCTTGATTTTGGACTTCTGGCTTCCAAAACTGGGAGAGAATAAATTTCGTCATTTGAAGCCACCGCCAAGTTTGGGGTAATCCGTTAAGGCATCCCCAGGCAATGGATACAGTGTCTTTTATATGTCAGATGGGGTTGAGGGATAGAAAAGATCAAAGCCAGTAGTCTCCAAATGCTGGTGTTCTACGGAGGGAGTGCATCTGAATCACCTGGGCGCCTATGCAAACAGATTTCTGATTCTGTATTAGAGTTCCTGGGCTGGGGGCCATGGAATCTCTACATTTAATAAGCTGTCCCTAGCGGATTTTCCTGCACAATCGGGTCTGGGAGCCGCTGCTCTGAAGAACTCAGGGGTACACTTTACGGTAGTTATTAGTGTTGTTCACTGAATATTTCTACCTCATTATATTTCAAGCACAGGATAAGATTACATTTCTGCCCTGCAACCTGTCATCAGCTGGGGTCAAATGACTAGTGAGAGAAGGTGCAATGTGTCACTACCAGGCTGAACATTAATCGCTAGTGGGAGACCCTCAGTAGCTCTTTTCTTGCAATGTTTGCGATGGTGGCAGCTCCATCAGCCTGGGTCCCTGAATGACTGAGCAGAGCCTCCCACCCCCCTGCAATACCATGTACCCCTGGGGTTTGAAAGCCATTGAAATGTTAGATTGTTACTGCAGCACAATCTAGCCTATCCTGACTAATTTAAAAGTTTTATTTCAACTTCGAGTCACCCTCCCTAAGGCATAACTTGGATAAAGAAACATTTTTTGAACTTTGGGAATGATTTGTTTACCATTCCTTACGCTCATCATAGCAAACACTTTTCATATTAAGGAGAACACTGAACTGAACTAACTCAGTATTAGCTCCCAAACTCCAGAACTTGTTTTTCTTGCTGTTTTCTTAATTTACTAAAACTAGCGATTTTCTATCCAGTATCAAAATTTACTGTGCATACAAATCACCTCAGGACCTTGTTAAATGCACAATATTAAAATTCAGTAGGTCTAGGATGAGTTACAGTCTAGATTTCTAACAAACACAGGTGATGCCAGTTCTGCTGGTCTGTGAGCCACACTTTGAGCAGCAAGGTTTTAGACAATGCTTTTCAACAAAATTATTTACTAAATTAACAGTTAAATTAACTTCATAACAACTATAATTACAATAGCATATATCTGTAAGGTCATCTATAGTTTCATATATGTCCAATTTCAGTCTCATAATAGCCAGGTCGGTGAGGGAGACCAAGCAGATATTCTTATACCCACTTTGTCGGTGAGAAAAATAAAAGCTAACAGAGATTAAGAGACTTCCTCAGAGTCATATAGCCAAAGGTCAGAATAAACACTCAAATCATGTTTATGCTGTACCAGTGCCTGAGTAAAAAAAAACTCAAGATTTCAACAGTGTTTGATCACTCTGCAAGATTATAAACATCATGTGTGCATGTGCACATGTGTGTGTGTGTGTGTGTGTGTGTGAGAGAGAGAGGTGGGGAGGGAGAGAGAGAGGGAGAGAGATAGAGATAGAGAGAGAGACAGAGACAGAGAGAGAGAGACAGAGAGAGATTGGAAACCACTTCAGATTCAAATTCTGTGGTCCTTTAAACCTCGTCCTCAAAAGCTTTGGCTTCATGGCAAAAACATTGCCATCTGGTGGACTTTCAGAGTATTAATTTTTAGGACACAGTCTGGGATACATCCTTGCACCTCTGGTCTTCATAAGTCCAGTTCGAGTTAACACAAGTGCTCGACTCTGTGTAAGAGATCTAGACATAGCATAAGCCATGGTCCTTACCTTCTAGGAGTTCTTGAAGCAGGTGCAGAGATAAGACTTTTTACATGAAACAATTTGTTCATAATGCAAAGTTTGCAATCAGAAGATATAGGTAAGTTTTAACCTATATTGGTTGTGTGGCCTTGGACCAAGCACTTGACTTCTTTGATCCTCAGCTTTCATTTAAAAAAAAAAAAAAAAAAGAGGATAAAAATAGGCTTGCCTAGCTAGGTCACTGAAATAGGGGCCAGGTGTGAGGGTTAGGGACCATGGAAAAAGAGAAAGAAGGGAAGAAATAAGGAATAGGTGAGAAACAGACAAAGAACAGAGCTCCTTAATGAATAATAGCTAAAAGTTTCTGAGCGCTTACTTTATACCAGGCACTGTCCTCCCTTCATGTTCATCATTCAATCCTCCAACTCTCCTGTGAATTCAGTTTAAGGATGCTCGTTTTACAGAAGTCAAGTAAAGTGTGCTCCAAGAATTTTGTTGCCTTGGATCAGCTCATTCGCAGGCTAACCAAAGACTGTGACCTTGGGATAAGATGTGAAGTGGCTTAAAAGGAAGACCTGCCTTACAGGAGATCCTCCCCATCCTGCACTTGTGTGTGTGTATGTGGTGGGGGAGGGGACACATTTTTTTTCTTCCATTTGCATGACTAATTACTTGTCACAATGACTGGGGGAAGGGGGAAAGCCAAAGATGATAAACACATCCTATGTTGTGAGGAACAACACACTGGTTGAGAAACACTAGAACTTTCTCTCACTCCCCCACCTCTACAGCGTAGACCATATTGCCTGCATTATCAGGTTACAATGAGAAGTAAATGACGCATCATCTGGAAGGCACCAGCTCTCTAAGTACAGCAGACTCTGTTAGAGCCCCACCCAAAACCTTGGGCTTGTACCATTTCCAAACAGGCTGGCTTCCCCTCCACCTGCCACATCTGCATCTCTTTTTCTGAGAGTTTCTCTAGCCATGAAAGCACACTGTACCCTCTACGACAAGGCAAGCTCAAGGCACGCCAGGTCCTCAACCAGCAATCAATATCCGGCTGCCTCACTCCTTAGAGGAAGAAATCTGAGGCTCGTGTACTAAACAGTTTCCGGAGTTCTCCAGTAGGACCAACAACCTCCAGTGTCCTACAGTGATAACCGGCTTCTTCTCCTCTGTCTCACTGACCTCTCTCCTTACGCTTCTTGGGATCACTTCCCAATTAAAGACTTTGCTCTCAAATCCTTGTCTCTGGATCGTTTCTTAGGAAATCCAATCTAAGACAGTAAATAGTTCATGGGTAGTCTGTTTTCCTCTGTGCCCTTGTTGGTTTGTATGTTTTTCAGGCTAGAACTGCTATTATAAAAGGGTGTGTATCTTCCTACACAGTCCTGCTCATTTTAATAACTGTGTCCTGTGAATTATGTTAGTTCTTCTCTCTGGCTCGTTAGCAACATTATTAAAAATTGGGTGGGGAGGGCAGCCCATTAAACCCACAAACTGAAAATAATTCTTTCTCAGACAATGTAAGCACTACCATTTCTGCTTTGGGACTGAAGGGGACACACACACACACACACACACACACACAGCCAAGGAGAAGAGTGGGCCCTTGTGGGGCAACAGCAAGAGACACTGCGGGTCCCAGGCAGCTAGGAGGGCTATGCTTGGAGAGGCATCCACTGTCTTCATTCACATAAACGACAGAGTTGCATTGGCCAAATGGTCCCTCCGGAGCACAGTAGTGCTAGAGGCTGACTAAGGGGAAACATCAGAGGAAGGTGAGTGGTCCTGCCTTTGAGAAAGGAGCCAAAGCTCCTAGGAGAGGGACACCGCTCCAAGGCCCACCAGCTCTCGTGAATTCCTAACAGGCAGCACAAGCTGCATTAAGGAAGAACTTGTTTGCAAGCTGGTCCTTTGCCCTTGGATTTGTGCCTGATCTGCTTTCATTCTCTCCCAGGACAATTCTATTTCTTGCAAGTGTATGTCCCTAATGGGAAAGTGAAATCACACCCAAATGGTTTGGGAAATATCACAAAGACCTACCTAATTTGCCCCCTCACCTGCATTTCTCTCATGCCGATGGCAAGGCCTCTCACCCTTGTTGCCCTGTTGTGTAATGGACCGCCGAAAGTGGTTGCCGAAGGACAAACTGGTCACTCCACATTGATATGCTGTGTTCTTTGACCATCGGGGTCTCGCTCTGCACTTACCTTCTACTTGCCCAGGAGCAAGGCACTTGGACTATCTGCCTCAGAGCCCACCACTGCAAAGTAGACTTATAATAATAAGCACTTCGCATCAGAGTTTTGAGGACTAAATAAGCAGCTGACATGAGTTTCAGGTGTGTAGTATCCAAATAATATTAATAGCCAGGAGTAAGAAATAATACTTATAGCAGCAGCAGAATAATAGGAGTAACAAAGGGCTTGGGATCGAATGCTTTCTTATATCCTCTCTAGTTGCACAAAACTGTACTCATGGTGCATGCTCAAGAAATATTTGTGTGAAAGTATGAGTAAACCAAGCCAGGCTGAAGATATTATTTAAATCTGCTATTTACTGAGCACTTACCAGATACCAGCTCCTGCACTGAGCACTTCATACGGATTTCTTAATTTTATCTGTTTAGATTATTTCCCATTTCTGAGGTTTCCTGCCACTTGAGGCAAACTTACCGGCTCTCTCCAGCCACTTGCTCCTTCAATAATCACGTGATTACTAAATCATGTGAGCTGGAAAGAGAAACTGGGCACGTGCCGCTAATTCTCTTCTCAGCAAGCAGCTCCTTCCTCCTTTTGGGAACTAACTGCTGTGCTCGCCCATCCTAGAGTTTAACTGGGGCTGTGCAGGTCCAGGCTGCCACTGGCCAGGAAAGTCTATAAATCCAGGGGCTCAGTGACAGGAGATCCTCTGGCCTATAGATCCAGGCTACATGTTATGACCTGTCAGTAATAAAGGTGATGCTGGGTCTCCATGTGAAGGCTCTTGTTTTACTGAGGCGCTGGTTTAGGCCCAGGTGGAGAAGAGCAGCACTATTTTTTGACTCCATATTCAGTCTTAACATAATCTCTGCACCAACCCATGATGTAGACGTAGGTAAATGCTATCTTCTTTTTATTTTATTTTATTTTTTAGCATAGAGGGGTTAAGTGACTTGCCCAAGGTGGAACAAATGAACTAGGATTCAGATTCAGATGTTTTTTGACTCCAAAGAATGGCTCTTACCTCTGCTGTGCCCCTCCTTGGAAAGTTTCTGTGCCCACTCCACACTGGAATACATCTTTAGCCCCATGCAAAGAGGGCAAAGAGAACCATTAGGATCGTCTCCTCGGGAGACCACGACCTGGACAGTCAGACATGCTTCCCAAGCAAGGCCTTGACAATCCTCATCTCCTTTGGCTCTGCCCATCAGCTGGGCTGGGCCGGGCCTTGCCTGTGGCTTCTCTCTCACTTTTGAGAGCTTCACGCATGCTCATATTTTCTTCTTTTTTCATCATTTAGCAAAACTATCCCAAGCCCTGTAAACCCAAGATACTTCTTCATAAGCACATTCAAGTTTCTCCTGGTTAGCTCTTTTATTATTTCCTTCACTTATTCCTGGATGCTCTCATGACGACCTGGGTCTCAGACCCATTCATTTTTCAAATGACTTACTGACACTGCCATGTGGCACCATGAGCAGGAGCAGAACACGCCCTCACTTCTTTCCCACTCTTTCAGTGATTTGGCGACCCTTCTTACATGCTCCGATTCCACTGCCTGTCTACAGAGGCAAAAACTTTAGAGTCTGGAACAAACTCTACCTCCTCCCCCTCAATCTCCTCTTCTTCTTCCTCTTTCTTCTACTTCTCTCTCAAATAACAATTCTATATCTGAAATATCATGCCTGGTTCTAAACACCAAGGACTCAGAACTGAAGAGGACCCTACTTTTCTAATATTTTATATGAGGAATTGAGGCACAGACAAGTTAAGGGACTTGCCTAAGGTCACACAACAAACAAGTAGCTGAGCCAGACTAATTCTCAATCTCTTGATTCTCAGTCTAGTGCTCATCCCAGAATGCCATTTGGTTAAATTGGTCCATCAAGTTTGTAGTCTTAACTTACAGACCATAAAACTGAGTGAAATCTCATTCCCCACCCCACAGAAAGCCAAGCTGTTAGATCTGATCCCTTAGAGTCAACCTCATCTCCTGCTTCTCCGCCCTTTGCTTACTTTTCTTACAATGGTGCAAAGTTGGTTCCTATCCTGGGGCCCTGAGTGTTCCTCACATAGAACACTTTTCTCAGATCTTTGTTTAGCTCTCTCAGATTGTTCAGGTGTCTGCTCAAGTGTCCCCATCTGAGAACCCTAAAATGCCCTTGAGGCTGCCCAATGTTGCCCATCCATTAAAGATGGCTTCGTTATTCATGCTTTATTACATATCACATATTATTTTATTATTATAAGTATTTTAATTAGTGGCTAGCAATAATATTATGTGCCAGGCACTGTTTTAAGTATATTACTTGTATAAATTAAATCTCACTATAGGACCCTATGAGATAAGTACTGTTATTACATCCATTTTCAGAGGTAGAAACTGAGGCACAAAGTGATTAATTTGCACGAGATTAAGTAGCTAGTGAGTGGAGACCAGAAATCCAAAACCAAGGTGCCAGCAGTGCCATGCTCCCTCCAGGGATTCTAGGGGAGAATCCGGCTTCTGGTGGCTGCCAGCATTCCTTAGTTTGTAGTCACATCACTCCTTCACCTGAAGGCAAGCATCTTCAGTCTTCTCAGCTCTGTCTTCATATCACCTTTTCCTCTCTGTGTGCAGTCAAATCTCCCTTTGCCTCTTTCTTGTAAAGATATACACATGGTTGCATTTAGGGCCCACTCAGATAGTCCAGGACAATCGCCCCATCTCAAGATGCTTGTCTTAATCACATCTGCAAAGGACCTTTTCCTTTATGAGGTAACATTTACAGGTTCCAGAGATTAGGACTTGATATCTTTGGGGGGCATTATTCAGCCTATGATAACATTGAAAGCCACCAGTTAAATATTTGTTCATTCAATAAACATTCTCTAAGCATCTACACTATGCTAGGCACTGAGCTGGTCTCTAGAGGCACACAGTGGAAAACAAGGCTGATATGTGTTCTCAAACCCACACTCTAGTGAGAGATATAGCACAACCTGTGAGCCCATAGACCTGCAGTGTTAATCAGCTAGTCAATCACCTAGTGAGGTCTTGCCTGAATAGAACCTAGGACAGGTCAATTTTGACAGGTCTGGAGGACTGATTTTGAGAGATGGAGGAAAAAGGGGGGAAGCCCCAATAAGAACTCAATCTACTCAGCACTTATTATGCATTAGACCCTGTGACAAATGCTCTAATACATTATCTAATCTAGTCTTTACCATAAGCCTAGGAGGTAGGTCTGATTATTCCCATTTTACAGATTGAGAAAACTGAGGCTCAAAGTTAAAATGATTTGTTTAGTGTCTCACACCTACATAATGGCTGCGCTGACATTTGAACCCAGATCTGTCACACTCTCATGTTAATCAGTCATGACCCTGCATGAGTCTGAGTCATCTGAGAACAAGACGGAGGGAGAGGCAGAAGTCGGCAGTGGGAAGAGCTGCATTCTGGTCCTGATTGCTCCGCTTATAGTCTATGTGTCCTTGGGTAATTCACTTTACCACTCCAGCCTCAGTTTCCCCATCTGTTACACGAGGGAATGAGGCCAGATGAACTCACAGTCCCCATCTAAATTTTACATTCTTTACTTCTGGAATGGAAGGCTGAAATAAAAACTCCATTATCTTCACACTTTTTTAAGGGGCAGGGGTTCCCATCAGGCACACAGGATCTCCCAAAAACTGAAAACAGTGGAAACAGTGGACTAGAGAACCCTCGATTAGAATTATATTATGAGTTAGCCATCACATGGCCCAAGAGACTGGGATGAGGGGTTGGACATGATTCTGCAGGCCATTCACTTAAGTTCAGCCTGGGTGCTGAGGACACAGAAATCCTTATGGTTTTGCTAAATCCTCACAAGGAATTTCATGAGACACTCCAGGACTGGAGGGAGACCCCGACTCAGCTCTGACAGTCACTGATTGGAGGCTGTGGACCAGTGGTCTGACCCTTATGGAGAGTCATGGACCTCTTTAACAATTTGATTTAATCTTAGAATGCTCTCCCCAGAAAAATTCTGCTGGGTGTGCACGTAGCTAACATATAAAGCCCATTCATGGTCACTAGGTTAACAATCCCTGGTATAGAGAGCGAACCCTCTGATTGGACTTGTTCCAGGAATAAATCAGCTTTGAGGGCTGAGGAGAGGGTCAAGGTCATTCAGTAGTCACTTCATTTTCAGATCATCTCATGTGATTCAAAAGCTGATATCTTGGGAGGAAGGGAGTGTTTTGTGGCGGGGGTGGGGGGACATTTAAAACACATCTGCACACAATTCTCAACCCGCTACTTTATTTTCCTCACATTTGCCTTGCTATCAGGAGAATATAACAGTATTTCCATTTCTTTGGTGACCTGAAAGCTTATCATAAAATATAGATCTAGGAAAAACACTCGCCTGCAAATCGCAAGTCATGTCCCCTCACTTCCATGATGGTTTTCCCTGCCTTTCAGCAAGCCCTGGGTTGCCCCTCTCATCCATTTGGCAACCACATTTCCTGACCCATATTCACTGGGATAGAATATCCAGAATCAGAGCCAACCAGAATGTTGGAAGTCCATGGGCAGAGTACCCCCCGCCCCAGCCCTGTAATGCCAACTTTTAGATATCACAGGATTCAGCTCTGAGAAATTTGTCATTTTCTGTTAAACCTTGGGGGATCGCTAATGCTTTTGAAAATCTTATAAAGGTACACACCCCCTCATAGAAACGTACAATGTACACGGAAACAAACATTTGCAACCAATTTTAGGGGGTTCACAACCTCCCTAAAGCTTACCCTTGGATGCTTCAGAGTGGCACTGTCTAAGAGGGTAACCACAAGCCACATGTGGCTGGCTACTAAGACCTTGAAATGTGGCGAGTCAGAACTGAGATATGCTGTCAGTGCAAAATACGTGCTGGATTTCAAAGATTTACTATGAGCAAAAGAATATAAACTATCTCAATAATTTTTATATGATTACAAGTTAAAATAATAATATTTAGATATATTTAGTTAAATAAAACATATGATTAAAATCAATTTCACCTGTTTCACAAGCCTGAGGACCCTGGATTTCCAAATTACAAATATTTGCTTTAGCTCCTGCGCCACTGTATTCCTCACTGCCCCATTTCCTGATGTCTTCGAGGTGGCTGTGCTAGGAGGGCTCCCTATGACATACCCCAGCCCCTTTCTTCTTGGGGCCACAGAGGGACCTTCCTAGGGAAGACCTCTGGTCAGGCTCTAGGAAAATATTGCAGCCTCTTGACAGAGACAGAACATTGAGCCTTCCTATGTGGCCAGGGACCTCTCAGCATGCGAAACTCCCTAGGGTGAGTTTTTGCACTTCTCACCCATCCACCAGCCTCGGATAGAAACTCTCAGGCTCAGGTTCTAGGGTCTACAGCTCCTCAAGATCTGGACCCAGCTGGCCATGCAAAGAGTGATGCTCCCACATCCCCAAGGATACATGAAGACCATACAGTCGTTTCCACAAGTCCTGGATTTATTCAGCTAAAAGGACATGGAAATGCCATCTTGTCCAATCCCTTATCTTACAGATGAGATCAGATGAGTCAAGTGACTTCTCTAGCCACATGGCTGCTTAGTAATATTACCAAAGTCTAGTACAGCGCTTGGCTCTGTAAATATGTAAATACATAAATGAGTGAAAAATTGATCCAGGGAAGGAATGCAGGTCTCCAGCTGCACAGGCCAGTGTCTCTATTGCTACCCCCACTGAAATCCTATCCTCACCCCTCTTTGTGAAATGGGGAATTCCTTTACCCTGTTGGTGACCAAAAGGAAACAACGTGGAAGAAAAACAGAAGAAATGCAACAAGATTTGAAAGGAGAATTTGACTTGAGAGTTCAACTAAACCATTAGTTTTTATCATTATTAACTTTAGTATTTGGATTGTCGTTGTCAAGTCTCAAGCATTTTCACAGAACCTTGTAAAACTCACAACACAAAGGCAGGGCAGATATTCAGCTGGTGCACTCCAGTACAGCTGTACCTGTTGTTTACCTCTGGTACCCCTCCTAATTAGCCAATGCCCATGCCCTCCAGATGTTAAGCCTTTGAACATTACTCCTACCCAAAGGATAAAATGGCCCTGTTTCCTATGGGCTTACTTTGGCATCTTCAATAAGCAACAGCCTTAATCAACAGTCTCCATTTGTTCTTTTGCAGAAGGAGAGTTGTAAACAATAACAACAGATTACAAAAGTCGGAGGTCCACTTGGGCCCATCCTCACTCTGGATGACTGACATGCCAGGAGCACAATCCCACTGCCACTGACCACACATATATTGACACCGTTCACTAAAAATGATAAACAATGGACACACGTACTGCACTTTAGAGTTTGCAATTCACATACATATTTTCGCTAATGAAGGATGGAGGATATAATGATGCAACTGCTATGACTGCCTCTCTCACCATCCAGAAACTCGAGTCCTTGTGCAAACATCTGGCCTCTCATCAGCTACCAGGAAGACCACACAGTCCCTCCCTCATACAGGTGCACACATTTCGTTCATCTGAGTCATGGGCCTATGGAGACCCCATCCCCATCAAAACATCACACTGCTGGGTGCGTCCAGCTGGTACTATGAAGTCCCTCGGAGTTAGAGAAGGAGCATGAGTTTTGGAGCCAGACACTCCTGAATTTGAACCTTGGCTCTATTGCTTGCTAACTGTGAGACTTGGAAAAAGTTACTAGATCTCTCTTGCATTTCCTCATCTCTAAAGTGGGGAGACCCCTCTTATCTCAAAGAGTTGTTGTAAGGATTAGGGGGATGTTGCTTATAAAGCATCAGTCTTATGGTAGTCAATCAAATAACTTGCTTTCCCATTCTGTGTAACATGCCCCTTTGAACATTCCCAGTCCAGCCCAGGAGTGAAGTTATACAGCTAATGGGTTAAGATCCTAGAGTCAGGGAGGCTGGATTTGAATCCATGTTCTGTCACTTAATAACTGTGTGACTCTGGGCCAGTAAATTCATCACTATGTGGCCTCCTCATCTGTATAAAGGAAATGAAAATACCAAATACTTCTAAGGGTTGTTGGGAGGATTAAATGACTTAATAGATGAAAGTGTTTGAAACAGTGCCACGTGCATAGGAAAACCTCATTAGCTCTTGACTTGTTCTTTTTATAGTAGGTTCTCAATAAATACTAATTGAATTTAAGTTTATCCACAAAGTGTCCTGAGGAAGAGATGAGACCTCCTCTCCACTAAGGTTCCTAGAGTATTTTCATTTTTTCGACATCCATAATTCCCTACTAGAAAACCCACAGGAGGGTATAAGCCAGAACTATGCCTGGACTGTCCTGAGCTGGACACTTCTGAAGTGCTTTCCTGATTTTTATTTCTTTTTTGACAGTGTCCCTGAAAGAAACTTGCAAGGTAGTATGGCAGGTTAGGAAATGGCATCGAAACAAGAAGCAGTCCTCTTTATCTTTCATAATTCTTTTCCACTGAGTTCTCATCTCCATGGTACTAAAAAAGAAGCCCCCATACAAGATGACAGATGGAGAAGCAAAGAGGGGCTATGGAGGAATGTGACCTGCTAAGGATTCACAGGCTTATAGGGATGGTGAGCCTACCCCAAGGGACCATGGTCTAGAAGAGCTTCACTGTTCACAGTGTGGCCCATGGCCCAGCAGCATGAGCATCATCCGAGAGCTCAC
>NW_011888813.1:201505-211952 GCF_000151845.1 Pteropus vampyrus
GACATCCATAATTCCCTACTAGAAAACCCACAGGAGGGTATAAGCCAGAACTATGCCTGGACTGTCCTGAGCTGGACACTTCTGAAGTACTTTCCTGATTTTTATTTCTTTTTTGACAGTGTCCCTGAAAGAAACTTGCAAGGTAGTATGGCAGGTTAGGAAATGGCATCGAAACAAGAAGCAGTCCTCTTTATCTTTCATAATTCTTTTCCACTGAGTTCTCATCTCCATGGTACTAAAAAAGAAGCCCCCATACAAGATGACAGATGGAGAAGCAAAGAGGGGCTATGGAGGAATGTGACCTGCTAAGGATTCACAGGCTTATAGGGATGGTGAGCCTACCCCAAGGGACCATGGTCTAGAAGAGCTTCACTGTTCACAGTGTGGCCCATGGCCCAGCAGCATGAGCATCATCCGAGAGCTCACAAGAAATGCAAAATCTCAGGCCCTACCCCAGACATACTGAATCAGAATCTGCCTTTTAACAGGATGGCCAGGTGACCTGTTTACACTTTAAAGTTTTGAGAAGCATTGCTATAACAGATATAGTGGTAAGTTTGAGGTCTGAAAAACTAGGTTTGCATCCTGGTTCAGCTACTCACTAGCTGCATCACCTTGGAAATTTTACTTACCATGTCTGAGCCTCAGCATCCTCATCTAAACAACTAAGAACAATTATAATGCTCCTCTCCAGACTGTTAAGAGGATTATTGGAGCAGGTATGTGTGTTTTGTAATATATTAGGTGCAAGATAAATATAAGGTTTTATTTTTTTCCACTATCTGTATTTTTTTCTAGCAGCTCCACCAGTCTATGGACCAAAAGGACTTCAGCCTATTCACCTTTTGTTGTTAGGGTAGAGCACATTCACACCGAAACGATGGCAGCTGCACCCAGAACCACTCCTGCATGGACAGGTTCCTTGTCATTGTTTCCCTAGGCTCCCACGTAGACTTACTAAGACCAGGCAGCTTCAGTGTGAGGGGAGGCCAAGCTGTCCACACAATTCCTGGGAGATCTGACAGATTAACACTTATTAAGCTATAAAGAGGGACTCTCTGGAGTATTGCAAAGAATATGGGCTTCAGAGGCTAAAAGATATGGCTTTAAATCCTGGCTCTGACACTTCATAGCTATGACCTTGAACAAGTCAGTTTTGGCTTTGTGAGCCTAAATTTCTTACCTGCACAATGAAAACAAAACAGACTTTCCCAGACTACTGTGAGATAATGTATGTAAAGCATCTAATATAGCACCAGGCACATAGGTGTTCAGTAAATGATGCTTTAGCAGTAGTTACTATTATAACCAACAAGGATTTTTATAATGCCCATTATCCACGTCTGGTTTCCCAATGACCATGAAGAGCTTGTTTTAAGCAAATCTTTTGGACCTAGAATAGCTTAGGAGAAATATTCAGTCATCGACTCATTGTGCAAGCATTTATTTAGCCGCAGCTGTATGCAAGGAAGCTCTGTGTAGCACAAAGAACATGGACTCTGCTGTCAGAAGGGCCAGGTCTGAATCTCTAAAGCCCCTCCCCGCTCGGATTCTAGAATGTGTCAGCTTTCAGTGTAGGGAGAGAGAGCACCCCAGAGCAGATTCGATTCTGAGTGTCACCAAATCAAGGAGGATTGTTCCTTTGCTGAGGAGAAAATATATGACGGGGGAAACAGGGTTGACAGAAGACGGCACCGCAGAGAGCTCACGTCACGGGGCATCAGGGACATTCCTACCTCCAGGACAGAGCCCACAGCCTAGTTCCCACAACAAACCAGAGTACCGTTTGATTTTCTATTCTCTGAGCAGCTTGGGACATATTGGGAGTTAGGATAACGCTTTAAAGCAGCAATTCTCAAACTTATGTGTATGCCGGTGTCGCCAAGAGAGCTCGTTAAATATACAGATTATGAGCTGTAGTCCCAGAGAATTCAGTAGGTCTTAGAACCACGCATTTAACACATGTTTCTGGCACAGGTGAAAGAAATTCTGCTTCAGAGACTGAAACCCACTTCCCCTGACTCCAAATTCTGCTTTTTTCTATCACACTAAGGTCCTCAGGAAGGAAGGAAAGAAGGAAGAAAAGAAGAAACAGATGGACAAACAAAACGAATGACAATTTCCCTACATAGGTCCACAGGCTGTGGATGGGGAAGAGAAACTGGAGCCCTGAACTTATTTGTCACTACTGCCTCCTGACCACCTTTCCTGGGAAGGGTCACTGAGCTCTGGATGCTGGCAAGACAGTTCTTGGACACTGACCAAAGCCAGCTTGATGTGGTAGGAAGGGTAGGAGCTATAGAGTCTGAATACGTGTTCAAGTCTGAGCACTGGAACTCCCTGGTTTTATGACCACATGGAATTTATACTTTTACTGAATTTTTATGTTCTCATTCGTAAAAAGAGGACAAACTGCCCAATGCACAAGATTGTTAACTACTAAAGTAAAGTGAATGCTAATTAATTTCTCCAGGTAAGGACACAGCCGCCGGTCCCTGTTCCCTTTTCCCACCTTATCTGAAACACTTAAGGGGAATCTAATCACCTCTCACATTTATATATACCCGCTTTCAGGTTCATAGTCCCATTTAGATCTTGAGAGTGTGCTGCCTTTTATGCAGTAGTTGGGGGTTCTGATTCCTAAAGAATACAGAGACATAGAGCCACTTATCCAAGGTCACACTGGCAGCAGTTGAGGAACTATAAGATCTCAAGGTTTTAAGTCCAGTGGCCTTTCAACTGCTCCTCACTGCCTCCTTCAGAAGAAGGCACTATCATATCGAACCCCCAAATCACCTTTGACATAGCTTAGAAGTGGGGCAGGGTCTCAGCTAAAATTAAGTTGGTCTCTCACGTTTGTTATCGATTATAACTGGAAGCATCTGAATTTTCAATTCCTTCACATCTACCTGCTGCTTAAGACTGGTCGGGCGGAAGGCATTCCTGGGAACTCTCTTGAAATCTTCTCTTCGAGTCCTTTTCATGGACTCTTTACCTCTCTGGCCTTCAGAAGGCATTTGGGTCTCGATTTCTGTGAGAGGGGGTGCTGTGAGCAGACAGTGTCTATTTATTCTAACTTGCTCTGTCGCCTGTAATGCACCGTCACACAAATGACTTGCTGTGCAGTGCCAGAAAGGAAACAATAAAATGCACTATTAAGAGTGTGGCTAATGCCTCCAGGGAGTCAGGCTCCCTGGAGGTCACATCTCCCCACGAATTCATTGTCATGGACAGTGTGCCCATGGCCTATGAAAGGGGCTCTGTGGTGGGAGCCTCACTCACCCTTTTCCTACTTTTCCATGTGGAGTTGGAGAGGGTGGGACAGAGCAGGTAGCCAGAACTCACTCCCCGCAGTGACCCTCCAAAGTGAGAATGGACCCGCCTCACCCCTGAATTCAAGGTTTGCTTCAAAGAGCCTGTCCAGCTCTGGCTTTTACGACTCGAATGACCTAGACCAAAGAGATCCTCTTGTGCTATTATTTTTCCATTTTTTAAAAGAAAGTCCAAGTCTTCCTGGTTCTCTCCTTTTTAGAGAGACTGATGGATTAGAGCCTTCCTTGGAAAATCAATCAGCTTGACAACAAAGTCACTCCCCTCCAACCGCGATATTACCCTCATGTTGTCAACAGATGGGAGTGGCAGAGATCCAGGGAGAAGCTACAAGAAGGGAACCAACCTGCATTGCATGTAATCATGTGCTGGACATTTATATGACTGCCCCCAACCTCACACAGCCAGATATGGTAGATTCCCAGTCTGGCTGACTCTAAGGCAGTGTCTTCCTTATATGATCCTAAACGTGGCCTTCTCTCAGGAAACCCATTGGGTAAGAGAAAGTTCAATGCATTTGCAACAGGAGTGTGTGACACAGCCCTGCTGGGGACCATAACAGAGAAATAAGATCTCACTCAAGAAGCTACATTCAAGTAGCTGCCCAGTTGTCCTTGACCCCACTCTTGGGGGAGCCCAGACACAGAATCCCACGTGAAGGGCACATAAGGAAAAAGCAGGTACCAGGTAATTACAAAGTCAAAAGTTGATTTTTAATTTCTTCTCTAGAGCCTGGGAGTGTCATGCTCCTTCCGGCTCTGCTTGTACCCTTTTGAAACATCTGTCTTGTTCCTCAAGACACCAGATATTACATGGTCTATCTCTTAACATTACCTGCATCCCTGGAGGTCAGCAAGAAAGCCAGGGAAGAAGTATTAATTAAGGCCTTCTGGAGCTAAAGCCATGCAACTCTCTTTGACTCCTACCCTGGGAACTGTAAGGGGCATGAAGACCAGCCCATCGAGAGAAGGAGCCATTTGGCATCCTTCATATCACATCCTGGCAGTGTAGTGAACCACACTTCAGGTTCCTGTGACTCCAACCTGTCAGCTTATGCCCTAAAAGTGTCCCCTTACCGTCTCCCACCCTCCAAGACAGGGTCCTCCGAGGTTTGACAGAGGGCTGGTGTCTCCGCCTCCTCCATGCAGCCAGTCACAGCTGTGCAAGGTCCTGGGACAATCTTCTGCAAGATTTTGTCTCTTCTTTGGAGTCCCCACTTTTATCTCATCTCCAGCCCTTGCAACTCTCACCATATCCAGCCCTGGGGGGCAGGGGTGTAAAAACTCAACCCTGCTCACCCTGCTCACCCTCCCGCCCTCCCAGCCAAGGAAGATCTCCTTCAGGAGCTCTTTTGGCCCCAATCCTCAAATGCTGGGTTGTAAAGGGGTCCATCCTTGAGGAGGGCTGATGTTGAGTGGAGACAAGGCCAGGCCACTTGTGGGATGAAAGAGGCTTAGATCCGTGGTAAAAAGAGTTCCAGCAGAGCAGCTGCTGAGCCCCAGGCTGGTGAAATGTTCAGAAAGAGGGGCAAGGCTTCAGGACCAGGACATGGTCCCCCCAGACATCACAGGTCTCCTTAGTTTTAAGAGAGACATAAATTAGGGGCTATCTTATGCATAATAAAAGGAACCTGCACTTGATATAAAATAAAAGAATGACCGTAGGATTCTTGGAATAGTGACCACACCCACTCTTTCTGGACCTGCACCCAGTGAAAGCACACTTGAGTTTGGGGTCAACTTTCTGGGCATCGTTTCCAGGCCCTTCCCTATGGTACCGTTGGACCCATACTGCTGGGTCTCCCAGAAATCTGAGGATATCATGAAGGCTTCTGGGCAAGCCAGGCTGGGTGGATTCCAGGACACGGGCTCTGCTAAACAAACCCAGAAGCCACTTTGCAGAAGCAAGGGCAGAAATACCACGATGAAAACTGTGACAAATCAGATCAGCTAATATAAGACTAGGGGCAGTGTATTCTTCTTCTTTTTATGTATTTAATTTGGGAGCATCTCAGTCAGCCCACGATAGAGCTGATGGTGGATGCGGGGAGATGGACTAACGGCTCAGAGCAGAAGGTAGAAAGGCCAGAGAATGGAGCTGAAGGAGAACCAGCCAGGAAGAAACAGAAAATCAGGGGGACTCCATGGGACTTGCTGCTCCAGAGCTGAACTTGCAGCTCCAACAAAGCTGACTTTAAGCCGACCTTCAGCAGCGCTTCTTAGCAATGTACACCGGGCAATCGCTGGTAAATCTTTATTAATTTTAATTGGCGGCACCCATTTATAAGAACCATTAAAAAGGATAAATTGAGCCCATCCGGCGTAATGTCTTTTGTTAATTAGTTTGTCAGCACTGTTTTAATATCCCCTAATGACTTCATATTTCAGACCTGACATTAAAGGAGACGCTGTGAGAAAGGAAATGGTCTTATCACAGTGTACTGTAACGTTTTTCTCTTCTGAACAAAAAGTGTCCTTCCAAACGCTGACCAAGGTTAGATGTCATTTAATTCTCAAAGGTGGGTGCTCGAGGACTTCCGAGGCCCCAGTTCTGTATCCAAGTCCTGCCTGCCCATCATTTCTCAACTTGCCTCTTTCTTCCAACCATCTCAGGCATCCCCAAAACACTCATTCATTTCTTCCTTCTTTCCTTCTTTCATTTATTCGACAAACATTTATTGAGCCACTCAGAATCAGAGAAATAGGTTGAGATGAAGTCATACAAGACACGATACTTTCTAGGAAAAAGAAGTAAAAGCTTCGCACTCTCCATCCCACTAAAGGGCTTTTTTTTTTTTCTCACAACTTCAAGGCCATTGTTTCTGTTTGGGCAGGAAATAAAATATGGGAGAGAAAAGAAAGAAAAACGAATAGTTCACATGGGCCTCGACTCCTGATTTTTGCTCTGAAATCAAGTGAAAAGCAAAAGTGACACCAAGGTGGTCTCTCATGGAAGGAGCCCAGGTTCGGGAGACAGACAGACAGACAGACAGACAGAGGGAACACCATCACCGTGTTCGGCTCTTAGCACCACTGCTTAACCAACCCCTGCCACGGGGTTTGAAGAAGAGGGCACGAGATTAAGCACTGGAATGCCGGAAGCTTTTTAGAACTATTTACACCCTCTAACATCTAAACACAAAGAGGGAAACTAAGCTTTGCTAATGTGTAATGAAAACGTTCACACCTCACTCTGCCTTGGTATGCGTGTCCAAAGGCCACTGTGGCTCAGAGTAAGGGGTGAGGGGGTCGTCATAAGGAGGGAGGAACACTCCTGCTTGGTCACTTTCTGTGCGTTGTCCCACGGTGGCTTACCTTTGCCTTGTTCAATGAATTTGCAGGTATTATTATCTAGGTTGAACTGAATTACTCTCACAAAAAAGCACAATTAGAAATCATAGCTTAAACCTCAAGTTGACATGAAAAATGACAGCACTGAAACTTCTCCCAGTCCTAGTACAAGCTCTTTGTCAACCATATTACGAAGTAAAAATAATGTTGATCTAATTACATCTGACAAGCACTTGTCCCCCTCAAAAAAAAGTATGAAAAATTATCAAGAAGACTGTTTGAAATGTGGATTTACATTCACTATTATTCACAGTAAACCTTGCCCTAAGCATATTCTGTGACTTGAGATATTAACTAATGATCATGGGACGAATTTATGCTTTACGGATAAATAAATAAACATAAAGGAGGTGTAGTCATGTTTTAAAAAATTCTTACTGATAGGGTATCTGACTATAAAAGTCTAGAGACCACCCAAGTGTGAGACTCTTGTCAAGTACTTAACCCCCTGGATCCTCAGTTTTCTCATCTATAAAATGGTAATAAGTCCACCTACTTTGTAGGATTATTCAAATGACTTGAGAGGAAGCATTTAAAGTGCACAACACAGAGCCTGACGCTGGATGTGGGTACATCTCAGAAGAAGGTATCATCATCACGCTCATCAACATCTTTATCCTCATCATCACACCAGCAAGCACTACTCTATGATCCTTTTCAACACAGTCTGCAGCGATTATTGAATCACTGGAGATTTAAAAGAAATAAGAAAATAAATGTAAAAAACAAGTCCCCTTAAAAGAGGCAGGAAGAGTTTCTTGCCGGGCTCGAAGCTCTCTGGATGTATACTTTCTCAGAACTTCCTCCTCCCTCCTACATTTTGTGAATGCTGAGAGAGAGCCTCAGCAACTCCCATCGATAATGCACATGAATGAAGACAGCCTCAGGGGGGACAACCTGCTGTGTTTTTCACCTGGAGAAATTCCATTTGATTCCATTTTCGTATCGTTAATTTCTCCCACCATTATACTCATGTTTTCCTTAAGTCCATGAGTATTGGGCATATTTTTTTTTCCTTTTAAATAGATTTTTATTTTTAGAGCAGTTTTAGTTCACAGCAACAGTGAACAGGAAGTACAGAGAGTTCTAATAAACCCCCTACCCACACACATGCACAGACTCCCCTACTATCATCCTACACACAGTGGTGTATTCGTTGTAGTCCACGAACCTACACTGACACATCATTATCACTCAAAGTCCATAGTTTACATTAGGGTTCACTCCTGCTGCTGTATGTTCTATGGGTTTTGACAAACGTATAAGGTCATGTATCATACAGAATACTTTCACTACCTCGAAGCTATGCTATGTTTTTTGCCTGTTTATCAATTTCCTCCTCTCTAATCCCGGGCAGCTACTGATCTTTTTATCATCTCCATAGTTTCGCCTTTTTCAGAAAGTCATATAGTTGAAATCATACAGTTTGTATTGTAGCCTTTCAGATTTCTTTAACGTAGTAATATCCATTTAAGTTTCCTCCATGTCTTTCTGGTGGCTTGATAGCTAGTTTCTTTTTAGCACTGAATAATCACAGTTTATTTATCCATTCACCTACTGAAGGACGTGTGATTGCTTCCAAGTTGGCAATTATGAATAAAGCTGCTATAAATATCTGTGTGAAGGTTTTCGTGTGGACATAAGTTTTCAACCCATTGGGGTAAATATCCAGGAGGATGATTGCTGGATCATATGGTAAGAATATGTTTAGTTTGTAAGAAACTGCCAAAGCATCTTCCAAAGTGGAGGTACCGTTTTCCATTTCCACATGCAATAAATAGAGAGTATCCGTTGCTCTACATTCTCACCCACATTTGGTGTTGTCAGCGTTCTGGATTTCAGCCATTCTAATAGGTGTGTCGTGGTACCTCACTGCTGTTTTAATTTGCATTTCCCTAATAACATACGATGTTGAGTATCTTTTCATACTTTTGTTTGCCATCTTCTTCTTTGAGGAGTGTCAGTTCGGGTCTTTTTTTAACCAGACTGTTCATTTTCTGATAGCCGAGTATGAAGGGTTCTTTGTATATTTTGGATAACACTTCTTTATCAGACATGTCTTTCGCAAATATTTTCTCCCAGTCTGTAGATTATCTTCTCATCTTGAGTACTGGGCATATTTATAATGCCTACCTGAGAAAAGTAAATTTCACATATTTTGCCCAGTTTTCTAGGTGTCTGTAATGGGAGGGTCACTTTGGAAACTGTTACTCACTCATGGCCAGAAGTAGAAGTCCTCTCATGCATTTCTAGTGCTCATTTTTTTATCAATCCATGCACGTGTGTGTGTGTGTGAGAGCAAGAAGAGTTTATATGTATATCTCTATGGAAATATCATTAAATTTTTATCTTAAACAACCCAGTGGCCTAAATCCAAATGCCAGCAACACATTTGATTTCTACCAGACCTTCTACTTGCTTCCCCAGGGACAGTGTTCCTGTGATAATTACATAGTCTCCCACAATGCACTCCTTTCCCCAGACAGTAAAATAAATAGAATCCTTGGCAAAGACAAGGATTGCTTCTTTTAAAGAAATGAGTTGGTTTTCGAAGTTTACTTATCCTTGTGTGACCAGGGCCCCTTGAGGACAGGCCTAGGTGCCTCCAAGCTCTCTATACTCTGAGTCACTCTCTCTGTTTATACCTAGGTACCCAGGTCTGATCACAGTGTCTCCGTACTAACAAATCTTCAGTGGCTCTCCATTGCCTTAAGAAGGCAGTCCAAAAATTAGGCTGGTTTTCCAATATGGCCCCTAGCAGAACCTCATCCACCCATACATCCTGCCTACTCTCTTGAGTCTCTCTTCCGAATGTTCGACTACCCAGATGTAGCTGTAGTCGGACCTGTTCTTTGGACAGTCAGAGGCAGGGGGATTTATCTAGTTCCTTCCTTCATCGCATCCCCAAGCTCCACTCAAAACCACTTAAAATAGAAACAGTTTGTTTTTATGGAATGAAGAGTATGAGATGCAGGGTCAAAAGTCTGGGTACTGGTCTACCTCCCATAGGATAGTCACTTTGTACATATTATTTCCTGTCTTTGAGCCTCTTTTTCTGTAACTATTTTTGGAGTCCTGTAACTATTTTGGGGAGTCAAGATACCTGCCCTATTTATCATGCACAGTTGTGGAGATGCAGCAATAAGAGGGTTTTTGTATCAGTCAGGGCGCAAACAGGAAACAGAAACGAATTCATATGTTTACAACAGAGAGAAGCTAATGCACAAAGTGACGAAAGACTGAGGAGCCAACAGAGGAGAATAAGGCCACCCAGAGCTTAGTAAAGCAGGAAGCCAATATCTCCCCTACGCTGGAAGAACAAAGGAAGAAAGTTACCATAGTCTAGAAGTTGGGGTCTTCTAAGAAAGCAGAAGACATCATACAGGAGCTGTAGCCATAGGGAAGACACAGATGTTACTGGAGATGCATCCTGAGGCAAAGAGGGAGAGGAATACCCGGGCTTCTCCCTTCCTCCCACCCTCCCATCTCCCACCAGTCTGCCCATTGGCTTCACACAGCCAGGTGACCTGGGAGCCTGGGAATCATAGCAGAGATCATTTCCCAATGTAAAGAGCAAAGTAATGAACCAGAGAGCTTACAGGTCCAAGACCCAGTTTCCAGGGCCAGTAGAATGGCCATGGCTGCCATTCCATGCCTGTGTCTGAGAATGAGGCCAGGCAAACGGAATGTCCAGTGTTTAACAGCAGTGGTGGCAGCTCTGTCGTCATCAGGCTGGTCCACTTCTAGGTGCCTGGTCTCCATATCTG
>NW_011888813.1:212002-216627 GCF_000151845.1 Pteropus vampyrus
AAGCTAATGCACAAAGTGACGAAAGACTGAGGAGCCAACAGAGGAGAATAAGGCCACCCAGAGCTTAGTAAAGCAGGAAGCCAATATCTCCCCTATGCTGGAAGAACAAAGGAAGAAAGTCACCATAGTCTAGAAGTTGGGGTCTTCTAAGAAAGCAGAAGACATCATACAGGAGCTGTAGCCATAGGGAAGACACAGATGTTACCGGAGATGCATCCTGAGGCAAAGAGGGAGAGGAACACCCGGGCTTCTCCCTTCCTCCCACCCTCCCATCTCCCACCAGTCTGCGCATGGGCTTCACACAGCCAGGTGACCTGGGAGCCTGGGAATCATAGCAGAGATCATTTCCCAGTGTAAAGAGCAAAGTAATGAACCAGAGAGCTTACAGGTCCAAGACCAGCCCAGCGTTCAAGAAAATACTTAGAAATATTAATGCCTTATGTAAATATTGGCTATAATATTAGGATATCTGGAGAGCACACACTCACCACCCCTTAAAAGATCATCCATTCTAAAATCCCAGTTTTACAGATAAGCCCACTGAGGCTCAGGGAGACACCCAAATGAATGCCAGATATATTCATGAAACTTAAAAAAAAAAGTCAAGTATGCAGTTATGACTAAAATTATTGCAGGGAGGTACAAGATGCCATGGTACTCAGCCAATCACCAGCGTGATTCTGAAACGAAGTTCATCAAACTCTCTCCTTGTTTTCTCTCTCAGATCACTCACTCCATGGGAAACCAGCTGCTGTGCTATGAAGATACATCAGGTGGCCCCAAGGAGAGGCCCACATGGCAAGGATCTGAAGCATCCCCGCCATAACCATCGAAGAACTGAGACTTCCTGTCAATGGCCGTGAGTGAACCATCTTGGAAGTAGCTCCTCCCTCCCGACTCAGGCCTTCAGATGACATAGTCCCTCTTGACATCTTGACCACAGCCTCATGAGAGACCATAAACCAAAACCAATCCACTAAGCCACACCCAAATCTCTGACTCACAGAAACTAAGATAATAAATGCCTGCTGTCTTCAGTCACTAAGTTTCAGAAGTAATTTGTTGTGCAGCAATAGATAATAATATAGCAAACGATTATCATAACACCTTTTAAAAATCCTTTCCCATTTCCCTTCCTTGCCACCTTGGCGATCATGGCTTCCCCAGTCCATTCCAGTATGTTTCAAAATCTCAAAGTAAAGAGGGTTGAGTTTTGATTCCTTCCTTTCCAACTCTGCCATACATTATTCAGCAACTGCTAAGCTCCACCTGCTAATGCATGTGTGGAAGTAGCAATAGGACCCCGCGCTTTGCACAATTGGACCTCAGGCCCTGGTTAAGTAAAATGTTTGGCTATCCTACTCCCACAGAGCAATGATTACTTGCTTTACATTTGTGCATCTTGATAATCTAAGCTTGATTTTTCCAGAACAAGAAGGTTCCATCCCAAGGTGAACTGACAGCTGCCCTCCAGAGACAGAAAACAGCTAGCAAATTTTAGAGGTCAGTTCCCCAATTTCGAAAAAAATAAAAAAAAATTTTTAGAAGTGTTTCTATTGGATTTTACTTACAATGTTTCCATTGAGCCACCATCTCAGTAACAGAGCAGAAAGTTTTAACTGGCATTTCTCCCAGATGACCAATCTACACATCCACAGCTCTCACCCTACACACAGACACACGAATATAACACTACTCAGTGCTGAATGCGGCGTCTGCCAGATATCTGATAGCAATTCTTGGAGTAACAGGACCCACCTCCCACCATGAAGCTGGGACAAGAACATATGACCTAATCTTGGGACCCATAAAGATGCAGAGAAGTGGGGACTGTGGAGATCCTGTCTTGCTGGAATCCCCAGTTTCCAGGGCCAGCAGAATGGCCATGGCTGCCATTCCATGCCTGTGTCTGAGAATGAAGCCAGGCAAACGGAATGTCCAGTGTTTAACAGCAGTGGTGGCAGCTCTGTCGTCATCAGGCTGGTCCACTTCTAGGTGCCTGGTCTCCATATCTGCCCAAACTGACTCCCCAGCCTTCCGAGACAGCTGGACACTACCCAACATCTATTCCAAAAGACCTACTTTCTGTAACTGACAACTAAAACCTTGTACAAGAATATATTCCTTCCCTAAATCAGACCAAAAAAACTTCAATGTAAATTCAAGGTTGAGCGAGTAAACTCACAAGAACCAAAAACCCTAAACTAACTGTCATCATCACCAATTAATGGTTGTTTTTCATAAACTGCGCATTGTTGTAGGCAATGAAATACCCCAGAAATGATTAATTTTTTAAAGTGTAACCTTCTTTTTCAGAAGAAATAAAAGGTACATGGCTTAGAGAGACAAAAACCAGAAAACCAAAGCAAAAAATGAAACATAATTTATGAACTGAGTACATAAAAGGCACAGAAAACAGTCTTCAAAGATACTGAAAAAAAAAGAGGAGAATAAATAAAAAAGTCACTTCTTTATTAGATGGGGACAAAGAGAAATGAGTAGCAGATGATAGAACAAAATATAAAAAAAACATTTTGATCTGGTTTGATCTTGATCAATATCAAAAAATATGATAAGGTGCAGAAAAGTCTAGTTAACACATGGACATGGAAAAAGGAAGGACAAAGTTGCAGACAGCTCAGAACTAGGTACGAAACAAAGAAAATCATTTAAATGAGCCAAGGTCCTACAGACAGGGATCTTAGGAAACTAAGCAAAGTCACTGCCAGCAATTGGAAACTCGACAAACATGCATGGAATATTATTATTTTCACAGTGCTGGTGATTTCAGACACATTTCACTTTATTCTCACAACAGCACTTTCCAGTAAAAATTCTTATCCCTAATCCACATGTAAAGAAACAGGGGGTGGGGGGGCAAAAGTCACATGACAGGAACAACATAGTTGGGGCTAAAATGCCCAGTTCTGGTGCATCCTTCCCATAGTTACCTTTCTAGGTGGGGAGATGGAGAGATGGAGAGAAACACAAAGACCCCTGAAGAACCAGCCTAGACCTTGGGCCAGATTCAGCGTAGCAGACACCGGCGAGTAATCAGTGTGCTAACTGCTGGCAGAGACAGAAAAGCTGAAAGTGTACTGGGCCACAAATCAGATCTACATCCTGCCCCAACTCTGCAGCCTACTAGCTGTATGACCTTGAGAAAGTTCATCTTCTGCTCTGGGCTTCAGTTTCCTGGCAAAATGAGGAGATTGGTTCAGATGCCCTTTGCCATTTCTTCAAATTCTAAGTCTATAATCCTGATTACAATTCAAAAATTCATAGGCAGATTCTAGGAAAGCTTGTGAAGGCCGAGAAAGACTATTGTCCTCCATTTACAGAGCAAACACATATTTGTCTGAATTTTTGTTGCTTTGCTCAACATCCCTTTCATCCTCTCTGAGGATAGCACCCTGCTCCCGCCTCCCTGTCTTTCCTTCCCACATTCCAGAGGATTCCAATGAGTCTGTCAATCACAGTACTGAGCCCCACCCCTGGACATAGTGATTGGCCCAAACGTTGGGTACCTGACCCAAGAAAACCAATCAGAATTTTTCCTTGAATGTTTATATGTGAATACAAGGAGAAGATACTCATTTTTGGGGTTGGAGGACTGATATACACCTGGAAATATCCTCTCTCCACCCTCATCCCTACCACCACCACCCTTCCATATAGGTATTTCCTCACTTTTTTACCTCACTGAGGAAGCTTATATAGCGTAGAAGAGAGGAGCAAAGGCAGGAGATTCAGGAAGAAGGAAGGGCCCGCACTATGAGACCATAGTGCTTAAGCACCTCTGACATCAGCTCCATTTAAGGTTTCTTAGCATATAAACCCCAAATTCCACATGTTTGGGAGAGCAGTATTAATTTCCTATGATTATCGTAGCTATTACAACAAATTACCACAAACTTAGTGGCTTAAAAATAACAGAAATTTATTCTCTTACGGTTTTGGAGGCTAGAAGTCTAAAATCAGTATCACTGGGCCAAAATCAAGGTATCAACAGAGCTCCCTCCAGAGGCTCCAGGGAGAAAAAACATTCGTTGCTTCTGGCTGCTGGTGGCTGACAGCATTCCTTTGCTGATGTTTGCATCACTCCAGCCTCTGCCTCTGTGCTCACATTGCCCTCTCTTCTGTCTGCATCAGACCTTCCCCTGCCCCTCTCGTAGAAGAACATCTTGTGATGGCATTTAGGGGCCACCCGGATAATCTAGGAAAATCTCCCCATCACAGAAACCTTAATTTAATCACATCTACAAAGGCCCTTTCCCCAAGTAAGGTAACATTTACAGGTTCTAGGGATTAGGACCTGACATCTGTGGGTGACCATTATTCAGTATAACTATTACTGGGTGGAAACTCCCAACGAACAAAAGTCCTGAATCAGATGGCTTCGCAGGTGAATTCTACCAAACATTCGAGGAAGAATTAATACATATTCTTCCCAAACTGTTCCAAAAAATCAAAGAGGAGAGAAAACTCCCAAACTCATTTTATGAGTCCAGCATTACTCTGATAACAAAACCAGACAAAGATACTATTACATGCCAATATCCTCGATGAACATCGATGCAAAAATCCTCAAAAAAATTGGCAAACCAAATTCAGAAATTCATTAA
>NW_011888813.1:216717-223545 GCF_000151845.1 Pteropus vampyrus
GAAAATAGACTCAAAATAGATTGAAAACTTAAATGTAACACCTGAAACCATAAAACTCCTAGAAGAAAAGATATGCAATAAACTTTTTGACATTAATCTCAGCAATATTTTTTTAGATATATCTCCTGGGGCAAAGACAACAAAAGCAAAAATAAACAAATGGGATTACATCAAACTAAAAAGCTTTTGCATTGCAAAGGAAACCATCAACAAAACAAAAAGATAACCTAATGAACGGCAGAAGATACCTGAAAGTGATATATCCAATAAGGGGTTAATATCCAAAATGTATAAAGAACTTATGCAGCTCAATATCAAAAAAACAAACAATTCAATTTAAAAATGGGCAGAAAACATGAATAGACACCAAAGAGGACATACAGATGGACAACAGTGACATGAAAAGATGCTAAATATCACTAATCAGCAGGGAAATGCAAATCAAAACCATAATGAGATATCACCTCACGCCTGTCAGAATGGCTATTATCAATAAATCAACAAAAAAAGAGTGCTGGAGAGAATGAAGAACAGGGAACTCTCATGCACTGTTGGCGGGATTGCAAATTGGTGCAGCCACTATGGAAAACAAGTATGGAGGGTCCTTTAAAAAAATCAAAAATAGAACTACCATATGATCCAGCAATTCCACTTCCAGATATGGTACATACGCATACACATTGGAATATTACTCTTCCATAAAAAAGAATGAAATCTTGCCATTTGCAACAACATGGATAGACCTAAAAGATAATGTGCTAAGTGAAATAAGTCAGAAAAAGACAAACACTGCATGATTTCACTTATATGTGGCATCTAAAAAACAAAATGAACAAACAAAGAAAAACAAACTCATAGACACAGAGAACAAACTGATGTTTGCCAGGTGGGAGGGCATCTGGGGGGATGGCTGAAAAACAGGAAAGGGATTAAGAAGTACAAATTGATAGTTATAAAAACAGTCACGGGGATGTAAAATACAGCATAGGGAGTGTAGTCGATAATATTGTAATGACAATGTATGGCGTCAGATGGGTCTAGACTTATCAGGGCGCTTACTGCATAAAATACACCAGGTCTAATCACTATATTGTGCATTGGAAACGAATATATTGTATGTCAACTGTAATTGAAAAATACATTTTAGAAAATTGTCTAGAAAAAAAAAGAAAGACTATAAGGAATTAGACCAAAACGTTAACAATAGCAGTCTCAGTAAAGTAGGATTGTGGACAATAGGGTGATATGGGAATGTGGGCTATTTTTATCTTTTTGCATTTTCCAAATTTTCTCTGTGTGTGCTGCAGTAAGGGGAAATTGAAGGGAAAGTGTCTTTTTCTCAAATTCCCAATTCAGGAAAACACCAGTGTTCACTTAGACTGTTTTTAAAGTCTCAAAGGTGAGTATTCAATGCGTTTATAAAGAAAGCCATGTGAAACTTATTAAACTATGATAGCTGTCAATTAATTCATGGTGATAAAATAGATAATTTATAATTAGCAAGTTGACTGCTTTGAAAAAATTGCTTCTAAAATTCTTAAACTACTTTCGAATAGACTAGTATTTCCCAAGAAGCTCTCATTCCAGCTGTGTCCCCAGCTCCCCGGGACCTTGTAGGGCGTTGAGTCCCTATCCTTCCCTAGACTCAGTTTCCTAACCCGTAAAATGAGGAGTGTGGCCCAGACATGTCAAGGGTCTCTCCAAGTCATTCCTTTCCATCCCTAAAAGTAATTCATAACTTTTACATACTGAGCACCCACAGGTGTCAGACACAGCTCCAGACACTGGGAACAGCACTGAACAAAGCAAAATCCTGGTTTTCTTGGCGCTTGCTCTCCTCACACCCCCGCAATTCCGACTTCCTTTAACCTCTGTTTCAGATCAGTCCCCTTTTGGCACTTAATCATACACTGCCTGGTATCACATGAGTTTAACTGGCCTGCCAACTTGATTATAAACCCCAGAGGCAGAGACCAGGATTTCTTCTGCTGTATTACACAGTCCTTAACACGACCCTAAGCATCCTTAACTTTTTTTCTTTTTTCTTTTCTTTTTTTTTTTTTTTTTTAGGCAAGGCAACCCTTGGTTGACCTCACAGATTGCAAGGAACTTGTCAGCTTACAACCCTTATTTTTTATTTTTTACGCCTACAGCACCTGGTCTTCCTAGGTGGTCTCCCATCCAAGTACCAACCAAGCCTGACCTTGCTTAGCTTCTGAGGTCAGATGGGATCAGGCTTGTTCAAGGTAGCACGGGCATTCTTAACTTTTTAATTAGGAAAGCATAGTATCTGCACATGGTGAGGACTTGAACATTTTTGTTGAGTGGCTCATAAAGGCCATAAAATATGTTGGACATTTATAGACATTACCTACTGTAGTCCTCATAACAGCCCTAAAAGGTGGCAATTTACTAACAGGAACAGAGAGGTTAAGTGACTTGCTCAAGAAAAATAGTTAAGAAGTGGTGGCTCCTGAATGCAAGCCCAGGTCTCTGCATTCATGATATACAACGTAATATAGAACAGAACAGTTTCTGAGACATGTAACACGCATAGTAGGGACAATAAGTTCTCCAGAGAAGGGAAGAATTAGTGAGGGCAGAGCAGGCAGGGAAGAAATTATGTCGGAAGTGGGGCTTCAGCTGGATAGACTTCGAAGAATGGAGGAGGGGAGAAGCCTGGCAAAAATAACAGAGCATGAATCCATGAGACCGACAGCCCAGAAGCAAAGACCTGGGATTGAGGTTGGCTGACTCAGAGCACCTTACCCAACCCATCAGTCTAATGCACATTTTTCTAACAGCTGGAAAGTGATGAGAAAATAATTGTTCAATATATGCAAAAGATCACTAGCCTAACCAAGCATGTGGACGAGCTTGAAATGAAGCCAGATGCCCTCCCCGATGAGAACTCCAGACTGCAGGGCAGAGCTGATGGTGCTGCAGCACCTGGGCCTGACCCTGAGCAAGGCACTGTGGAGAGCAGCTGGCATCATGCATGTGGTCTTCAGTGAGGCAAGGGGGGCCCTTAATACACTGTTTCTGCACAGCCGTCACCTCTGTGACCTCCCGGGAAGAGGTTATCTCACAGATGCCAAGACCCACACAAAGGCCTCCCAGGATGATGCAGGGAGAGCACCATGGACTTGGACCCTGGTGACCAGGGTTCTAGAGCCAGCTCTGCCATTTTTGGATATGCAACTTCGTGGTTCTGAATAGTAGTCTAAGGCAGTGCAGTGCCTTCCTCAATTAGTACAGGGAGGGTCTTCACCTCGGTTAGGATCAATTTGGTGCATCAAGACTTCTTGGAATAGTATGAAGTGGAACAGAATTAAAAATATCAATGCGCATCACATGTTTGTTGAAGCTCAGGTTTCAGTCATATATGCACAGTAGGCAGTCCTGTTAAAATTATTTTTCATTGCATGCCATGCTCAAAAAAGTTAGAAAGCCTACTGGCTCCTCAAAAATTTAACTACAGTCATCTTTTGGTTTTCTACAGGGAAATTGGTTCCAGGACCCCTGCAGGTGCTCAAACCTCTGATATGAAATGGAATAGAACAATACGTAGAGTCAGACCTCCGCATCCAAGGATCCCCAGCCAGCCACCAAAAATACTATTTTTGACCTGTGGTTGGTTGAATCCGCAGATGTGAAACTTGGGGACATGGTGGGACTGTATATTTATAGAAAAAAAAAACAAATAAAAGTGGATCCATGCAGTTCAAAACTGTATTGTTCAAGGATCAACTGTATACTTGCATTGTGAGTAAAGTGAGCAAAGATTAAACTCCTAAAAGACAATATCTCATGATCCTGGGAAATCTGTGACACAGAGTAGCTAGATGCCTTTTCATCATCATGTTTATCATAGTTCACCTAGTGGTGACATATTCTGAGTCTCCAGTAAGTTCAAGTCCAAATTCTAGAGAATGTACACCCAAGGCTGCGTGTTTTGTTACAGTTGTCCAAGCAGATTAGTACAATGACTCAATAGGAACCCAAGGTTCAGAGACCCCAGAGCAGGGGTCCCCAACCCCCAGGCCGCAGACCAGGACTGGGCCACACAGCAGGTGAGTGGAGGGCAAGCAAGTGAAGTGTCATCTGTCTTTGCAGCCGCTCCCCAGTGCTAGCATCACCGCCTCAGCTCCACCTCAGATCATCAGGCATTAGATTCTCATAGGAACACTCTAGTCCCTCGTGCCAAAAAGGTTGGGGAACACTGCTAAAGATTGGGCACCCCAAAATAAAGTTACCACTGCTAAAGATTGGGCACCCCTAAGATAAAGTTTTGAGTTTCCCCCTCTCAAAGTTTTCTCCATCCAAGATAGAGTTGTCACTGGTCAGCTTCCCTTCTTCTGTCATTCTCTCCCCAGCACCTTGAGAATGCCTACTATGGGCCAGTATCATGTCTGCAGCTATGCACCGTGTCTATGAATCCTAAGGCCATTCCTTTCACGCCCCTCAGGGCTCTGTGCCAAGAGGCATCACTAACACCAGCCCATCGAAAAATGGAGATTGGGAGAAGGATCCCTACCTGAAACCAGGTCAGAAGGCATTGTATTAGAGCATCATATATACTTCCCCGTCATCCTTAGCCATTCTATCTATAAAGACGACACCAAATTAAAAGAGCTCAGTGCTGTCATCGTCACAGGTCTGTTAATTCGAGAACATAGCTCTGGGATGGTCATGACAAGAACCAGCTTACTATAACTGTATCAAATCCAAAAACATGTGCCAGGTGAATATCACTTCTAACAAGGTCCAAGCTAGCCTGCTGCCAAATGTAGTTATTACAATCACTTCACCTACAGTTCCACACCCAGGAAGTTACCAAGGTCCTGACAATTATCATAGTTCTTCACTAGAGGAGCCTACAAACCCCTGGAGCTGTGGTCCCTGGGCAGGCCTGGCAATCCCAGTTCTCTCTCCACGCCTTTCACTTCTCTCTGTCTCCCTAGTTCAGGCCACCACCACCTTACTCCAGAGTTATTACAGTGGCCTCCCAACTGGCTTCCCTTCATCTCCTCCTGACCCATCCTGTGCCCCCGTGCAATCTGTCGAAGCACACTGCAGCCAGTGCGAGCTTTCAAAATGCAAATCTGATCATTCTCTTCTTTATTTCCACTCTTCTGAGGATAAAGTAAGAAGCCCTAAAGAGCCAGCCCCTACCTACTCTCCAGCTTCATCTTATCCACCCTCCTACTCTCTCAGGAAGAACGGACCATCTTTCAGTTCCCTGGATGTACCCTGCTCCTTCTTGTCTCAGTATTTTTACACCCATTTTTATTTCTGCCTGGAATACCCCACACATGTGCACATGCACATGCACACACACACACACATTCTCCCTAACTCATATGTATCGGCAGTGTCACAGACTCCACAGAAATATCAGTTGATATGTGCTACTGAGTCTGCTCGGATTCCTGGCGACCCTATGAAGGAGTGATGTCCACAGTGTCCTGTCCTCCACAGCCCTGCTCAGCTCCTGTAGATTCCTGCCTATGGCTTCTTTAATGGAGTCCATTTATCTCATGCTTGATCTTCCTCTTTTCCTGCTGCCTTCTATTTTTCCCAGCATTATTGTCTTTTCCAAAGAACCCTGTCTTCTCATGATGTGCCTGAAGTAAGGCAACTTCATTTTTGCCTCCAGCGATGCTTCAGGCTTAATTTGCACTAGAACCCACTTGTTCATCTTTCTAGTGGTCCAGGGTATCCACAGAGCTCTCCTCCAACAACATATTTCAAATGAATCAATTTTTTTTCCTATCAGCCTTCTTCACTACCTAGCAACCATATATAGTAACTGGGAATACGAGGGTGTGAATGATCTTAGCCTTAGTCTCTGATGACACAACTTGGCTCTTGGTGATCTTTCCACATTCTTCCATTGCTGACCTTCTGAGTCTCAGCATTCCCTTGATTTCTTGGCTGCAGTTTCCATGCGAATTAATGACGAAACAAAGGTAAGCAAAATCTCTAACAGCGTCATTGTCTTCATTGTCTACGTTAAAGTTGCATATTTCTTCTGTAGCCATGATTTTTGTCTTGATATTCAAACACAGTCCTGCTTTGGCACTTGCTTCTTTCACTTTCATCAGAACTCACTTGAGATCAGGTACATACTATATAATTGTTTGTTCAAGGCCTTCACCTCTAGACTGTAAATTCTACCAGGCGACTGTACAGCCTTAACCCCAGCACCTGGCACAGGGCCTGAACCCTAGGAAATGTTCAATAATTATTTTAAATTAACAATTAGTTAGTAGACCAGTAGTTATCATATTTTATAACTCATCATTTCCTGTTTTATCCTCCTTATATATATATTGGATAGCCAAAGATTATTATAAGTTGGTTTTTTTTGAATATCAAGTCTGGGCATCACAACTCTTAAGTTTCCCCCGCCAATCCTTGATCGTGTCATGCAGCTTCCTGTGCTCTTTACCAGCTAGGAACAGGTTATCTGTTGGGATTTTCATCCCTCCCCGATTCACCACAAGGCTTTGAGTAGGTACGCGAGAGGGAGATAGAACTCTCAAGAACACACAGAATGTCCGTGTTGGTGCCCCAGCCCTTGCTCATGCTAACCTCCAGCAGCCTAGCTACTTCTCACATTGCAACCCAGCCCTCAGTACTGCTCCCCAGCCCTGACCCCTTCCACGCCCAGAGCCTCTGCCCAGGGTTTTGTCTTTTACTGTATCCCATGAATAAACACCCAGAAATCAATGGGCTAAGGGGGAGAGCTCCAACAATCTCCCTTTTAAAGATATTCTGTAAGACAGAACTCCAGCTGGTGTCCCTCCCTGGAGCCTGAAGTCT
>NW_011888813.1:223595-233179 GCF_000151845.1 Pteropus vampyrus
ATGGAGTCCATTTATCTCATGCTTGATCTTCCTCTTTTCCTGCTGCCTTCTATTTTTCCCAGCATTATTGTCTTTTCCAAAGAACCCTGTCTTCTCATGATGTGCCTGAAGTAAGGCAACTTCATTTTTGCCTCCAGCGATGCTTCAGGCTTAATTTGCACTAGAACCCACTTGTTCATCTTTCTAGTGGTCCAGGGTATCCACAGAGCTCTCCTCCAACAACATATTTCAAATGAATCAATTTTTTTTCCTATCAGCCTTCTTCACTACCTAGCAACCATATATAGTAACTGGGAATATGAGGGTGTGAATGATCTTAGCCTTAGTCTCTGATGACACAACTTGGCTCTTGGTGATCTTTCCACATTCTTCCATTGCTGACCTTCTGAGTCTCAGCATTCCCTTGATTTCTTGGCTGCAGTTTCCATGCGAATTAATGACGAAACGAAGGTAAGCAAAATCTCTAACAGCGTCATTGTCTTCATTGTCTACGTTAAAGTTGCATATTTCTTCTGTAGCCATGATTTTTGTCTTGATATTCAAACACAGTCCTGCTTTGGCACTTGCTTCTTTCACTTTCATCAGAACTCACTTCAGATCAGGTACATACTATATAATTGTTTGTTCAAGGCCTTCACCTCTAGACTGTAAATTCTACCAGGCGACTGTACAGCACCTGGCACAGGGCCTGAACCCTAGGAAATGTTCAATAATTATTTTAAATTAACAATTAGTTAGTAGACCAGTAGTTATCATATTTTATAACTCATCATTTCCTGTTTTATCCTCCTTATATATATATTGGATAGCCAAAGATTATTATAAGTTGGTTTTTTTTGAATATCAAGTCTGGGCATCACAACTCTTAAGTTTTCCCCGCCAATCCTTGATCGTGTCATGCAGCTTCCTGTGCTCTTTACCAGCTAGGAACAGGTTATCTGTTGGGATTTTCATCCCTCCCCGATTCACCACAAGGCTTTGAGTAGGTACGCGAGAGGGAGATAGAACTCTCAAGAACACACAGAATGTCCGTGTTGGTGCCCCAGCCCCTGCTCATGCTAACCTCCAGCAGCCTAGCTACTTCTCACATTGCAACCCAGCCCTCAGTACTGCTCCCCAGCCCTGACCCCTTCCACGCCCAGAGCCTCTGCCCAGGGTTTTGTCTTTTACTGTATCCCATGAATAAACACCCAGAAATCAATGGGCTAAGGGGGAGAGCTCCAACAATCTCCCTTTTAAAGATATTCTGTAAGACAGAACTCCAGCTGGTGTCCCTCCCTGGAGCCTGAAGTCTCGAGGCAGAGACAGCATCTTACGGATACTTATCATTTTAGCCTTCCTGTTACAGTCTGCTCAAAGTGCATACTGAGGGCATGGCGCAGTCTGCAGGCAGTTTTCAAGCAATTAACTATGAATGCAAAATTCCTCCCCTCTCATGTGGTCAGCCAAATCACAAGTGTATTCCCTTCACTCATTATGATGTAGCTAAGACAATGAAGTATTGTAACCGTGGCACACTTAAAACCCTTGTAATTAAGGAAGGTGGCAGTGAGGAGAAAAAGACTCTTCAGAAAGCTCAGCCCAAGGAGTTGAGCAAAAGGGCAATACTATCTATTCACCACGAGATGGCAGGCTTCCTGCTTTATTCCCTGCTGGATCTATTTTTAATCTAGAAATGATCCCCAACTCCGAAAAACTAATCCTTGTAAGTACCGGACCACTTTAAGACTCATGGATTGTTAAGGGTGGACAAAAATCCGGTGGAAAAAAATTCTGGCCAAATCTTACATTTACAAAAGAAATAGCTCAAGAAGTCAAAAGACCTGGGTTCTCCCAGGTCAGATTGCTAACTATCCAAAATCTTAAAAAGAGATATGATACAGATGTGAGATGTTTACTTAGTTTGGGTCTTATAATGATTTGTAAGCTTGACTAGTCATTGGCTGGTGAGCAACTTGCAGTCTGGGATCCCTTATTCTGCTCTGTACTCCCATGAGCCTTAAACAACACCTGGTAAAGGACAGATGACGCATCAGAGTTGGTTGAAGTAAATTAGAGTGAAGTCCCTATAACTGGCCGAGTGATGTAAGCCAAGGGACTTGCTTCTCAGGATTTCAATTTCAGAAAAGAGGATGTCGAATTTACACTATCATCTAAATCTCTAAGTCCAAAAGCTGTAAGAGAAATGCCTCATCGAGTGCAGGAATGTTGCAGATAATGGTTCTCAAAGTGTGGTCCGAGGACGCCTAAGGGTTCCATTTCCCTTTTCCAACCAAATACCTGCGTGAGGACAGGTTTTCTTATCGTATTTCGATCAAAACAACAATATCGCAAGAGATCGAATACAGAAGTGGACACAAAAATCTGTAAAGATTAAAGAGATTTGCAAAAATGTAAAACAATGCCGTTCTCATAATTGTCTTTGTTTTGGAAAACAGTAATTGTTCATAAAATATGTAATTTACGTTAACACATGATGGAGATTTGTAGTTATTTTTAAATATATTAATAAATAAGTATTTAAAAATTTCTCAGTTATAACGTCTAATGCTATAAGGCGAATGTCAAATATCTCATATAAACCAAAGCTCTTTGAGGTTCTTCATCACTTCTTAGAGTGTAAAGGGGTCTTGACCTAAAAAGTTTGGAGCTTAATTAATCCCTTTCTTAGCTCTCTGTTATTTATCTTTCATTCTTCAGAAGCAGGAAGCTATATAGCCAATGATGTTAATTTCAGCATTATCTACAATATCAAAGGAAAATGAGAAAAAAAGAGAAAAGCCAAATGTCTAATGTCAGAGGAAAGGTTTAATAATAATAAATGTGCTCCACTAATCCAATAGAATTATATATTATAGTATTATATAATAAAATGACTATACAATATAATGTTAAGGGAAATATATAAATCAGTACTGCCACTAACTGTAAAAATGTGAGACTGGGAACTAATATATAAAAATAAAAACATTAAATACCTATTGTGTTATCTTTGGATGTTGGGCCTCTGGGTGGTATTTTTCTTTAATTAAACCAGTGGCTGTTACCATTTCACTAAGCATTCTTTCCAGTAGCACTTTAAAGTTAGTGTTTTAAGACCTGGCTCCCCCAAGTCTCTCCCACTAAGGGCAAAGAGACCAAACTGTCTTTTTCCATTTCGCAAGCCAAAAAGCTTTCCGATTTTGAAAAGCCAACTTCCTCCAGCAGACCCCAACGGAAGTCATTGTCTCCCAGGCCTCCCCGAACAATCTCTGACAAATGGCAAATCTGTATAAACACACAACTGCCCTGGCAGCAGCAGCACTTAGGAGAGCAGACGCTGAATGGAAGTGGTCAGTGCTTTCAGCCTGTCAGCAAGCAACAAGGGGTCTTTGTGAAGGAAACAAAACTTCACCTCCCCCTCGCCAGGAGGTTCTCCAGCACCCTCCTCTCCTGCACTGCCTGCTGCCCACACATACACACACAGTGTGAATTTATGTTTTGCTTCACATATAATAAACTCCCTCTTAGGCTTACTGTTTCTGAGGTTTTAAAGCGAAAAACATGGCCAGATGGAAGATGCATGCTTCAAGGACTCCTTACTGTCAGTCCATTAACTAGTCTTGTTCACATCTCTCCCCAGACCATCTAGGGTGATCCCTTTCTTTACTCTAAATGTGCTTAGGATACTATTTCAGACATCCGGTGAGAGAAATGCACCGGATAATTGAGGAAATGGTTTTTATTTAGGCTACTACAAGAGGGAGGACATTCATTAACGCGGAGGAACATCTCGGAGAAAAGGAAGGAGGCCCTGGGGTTTTACAGAGACAAGAGAGCAAGGAGGAGAGTGGACAAGTCTAATTCGCAGGGTAGGATGGATCTTGTTCGAAGAGGGTTAGGGATGAAAATATGCTGCATATGTGAAGGCAAGGTGACCCTTTGCAGTTTCTCCACCTTCCAGCCTCTCCAGCTCTCTGGGAGCACAGGGCTCAGATAAACTTCAATGCGGCAACGCGGTCCACCGGTACCCAAACTCTGACCTCCCTGGTAGCTGGGTGGGGAGAGCGAGGTCCCAGATGCCTCAGGGGAGCTGGCAAGGGAATCGCAGGTGGGAGAAGGAAAGGCTGGAGGAGCAGACACTTCTCCAGGTGCTTTTTTGGCAACTGAAATTTTTACTCCTCAAATTCAGAAATCTTCTCCCATGGTATTCTCTCTCTCTTTCTTTCTCAAATGGCAGGTGGGTGAGGATGTTGTTTAAAGAAACCCGGTTTGATTCCTTTTATTCTGCCCCACCTCACACACGAACACATGAAGAAAACTGACCACCAAAAGATTCCAGCCAGATACTGGGGTTCCTTAAAGATGTCTTTTGAAGAGGAAAAAAAAAAAGTTTAGATGGCTGAATAGCTATAGTCACAATGGAAAATTGTAATTTTCCCCAGCAGCAAGAATAGCCTTTTTCCTAACATCTTCTTTGATAAAGGCCAGCCCTCCCCAGCTCCTTTGCCCCAGCACCCTCCTTTCAAACTAATCCAGGCAGATGTGTGAATTTTTTCCGTAGCACAGGGTTTAAGGAAGGAAGAAAAGATGAGCTGTTCCCACCCCCCACCCCCACCCCATCCCCGTTAGCGGCTCTTTCCACCCCTGCAGAGACTGTTTGTGGAGGATTTGTGCTGCTGGCTGAAGATAAAACAATGGGGGTGGGGGCTGCTTTGGAAATGGGGGGAGGGACGGGGATTTTTCCATCTGGAATCACAAGGCTCTTGGTGGCAGGGCCAGATGGAACCATGATCTGTCTGTAGAGACAAAGCTTCTCTTGAAACTGGTCGTGCAAACAAGAATATGAGGTTTTGGACAACATGGTGGCCAAGAGATAGGAAACCGAGATTGGTTTTGAAATACCAAGAGCACATCATTCCAACTTTGGTGAATTAAGCCCCTAATGTAATTCAGCAAGGAGCTTCCTTGAGCCGATGAAAACAGGGATCGCAAAGCTTTGAATTCAAACTGGGACGTTAGAAAAACAACTCATGGTCAGCCAGACTCTATTCCCTGAACTTAAGCCATCTTTCAGCTGGGAGCAAACGTGCTTCCTTAACACACCAGAACAATGTCGGAACTGTAAAAAACTTTATAAATGCTGAGTGTCTCTGTCGACACTATTAATGAACATCCTCCTCTAAGCTGCACTTAAGCCAAATTCCAAGGTATAATTAGGGATACTGAACAATGATAGAATGTACATTGCAAGTTTTCTGGAGTCTCCCAACATCCAATTAGAGGGATGGTAGATTTCCCAGAGCACAGGAGATGAAAACCATCTGTCACAGCCTGCTTCCTGAGTCCTTCCTTCCAGGGGAGCTCTTGGTGTCACCTAATAACGCAAAAGGAACTCCTTAGCCCTCAAACCCCCTTGCAGCCAGAGATCAGTTAACAAGCTATGTGCCCCTAGAGCAGGTCACTTTCCCCTCTGAGCCTTAATTTTCTCTTCCATAAAATGCAGCAGTAGGACATGGATCCACATTTTTAGACTTTTTTAAAGTAGTGGAACCTTATGTTTTTCCCAAATAAAAACTTTAAATGCAGCCCAATCTGTAAATATCTTATGTCACTTGGAGAAAATGTTATCAACACGCCACTGATCAGACTGATGGAGGGCAATGGTTCAGCTCTTTGTGTCTTAAACCCCCAAGTACTCTCTCTGCAAATATTAAGCATCTTATAAACATCATGCAGAAAAAATGTGTGTTTCAATGGAAAACTACGCATCATTTAGAGCACGCTCTGCTGGGTTATGTGACTGTGATGTTATGGGGATGCTTTCATTGCCTTTGAGCTATTTTACAACTCTATAAATTGAAGATAGCTGATTGCAATGCAAACACTTCCTGTTTATAGACATACAAATAAATTCTGTCTCGGTGGAGCTTCAATTGACGTCCCTCCCTTCCCACCAAGGGAAGAGCCAGTTTCCTTCCACATGGAAATCGATTTCACCATTCCTTTAGCTCATACGAATTTATACTTCTTTGACTTTTTCATTTGAACTGCTTGTAACAACTTACCAGCTCTTATTTATAATGAGCTAAGTCAAGTCTTTAACATATGTTTATTTACAACTGTACGAGAGTCATGATTTTAGCTTTCTTTGAAAATTACTTTATTTTGAAAATACATTAGTATTTTATCATGATTCTTACCAGTCTTAAACATGCCGCCTCCACGTTGAACGAGCCACCTTAAACCAGGCTGTAAAGTCTCAATAAATACTCCCACTTTGCCTTCCCACTGTGGGAGGTACTGGGACCGCATGGAATGGTTCTCCCCTACCACAGTGAATGATAAATTCAGCCTTCCTTTTCAACACATTGTTTGGTAATTTGGGGAAGATGATATTTCACAGAGGGGAAAAGAATTTGGAGGCAACTGTGTATGTGAGCCTGAATTATTCAGAAGTTATCTTCCCCGCTCAAATTCAGTAGGATCATGGCACAAATATTCTTTCTTTTTTCCTATGTGGATACAAAAATCTGGAGTCTGGGGACTGGAAGGAATCCAGGAGATGATCTAATCCCTTCCCTCCTTTATGGATGAAGTCATTGGGACCCACAGAGGTAGGTCAGCAGGGGGCTGGGATTTGGATGCGAGTCCTGCAGCTCTGGGCCAGGTGTCCTTCATTCATTCCTTCTCTCATTTGCTCATTCATTTTCAACAACCATTGACTGCATCACGGGCACCGTGTCACAGAAGGAATATTCAGAACCGAGGCCACATTTTAGAGATATTTGCCTCCTTTGCCCTCTTCCCTTTTTAAAGCAGATCCATATTCTTTTCCTCTAGAAATTTTTTAAAGCAGATCTATTTTTCTTCTAGAAAGTAGTGAAAGGGCAGAAAGCTGAGAACAGTCTGCAAGAACTCCTAGCTTCCGATTCTTGAAGTCTAAACACTTGGGAAGAAGAGAATGCTACATATAGGTAAAGACCAAAAAATCTAGGAAAGGCTTTCCCTGGGCTGGTGCTGGAGAGGAGAGGATGAGAACAGAACAAGGCATGGGTCTCAAGAGAAGCAGCCTGTGCCCTGCTCTGCAAAGCCCCAGAGGGACTTATAGCAGACCCCAGAGAGGGAGCATCTGAATGGACAGGGCCAGAGAGGCTCCTAGGTTTTTGTGTCACGAAACAGCAGAGAGACCCAACCCCTCCAGGGTCATATTGATGAGACCGAAGGACAGCTCAGGAGTGACCTGTGGGACAGAAAACCGGGACCAAATGCCCTGGTGCCATGAGTGTCTTGGCATCATACAACCCTAAAACTTAAAATAAAAAGCCATGCGGAGCTGGTGCTGCCGGTAGAGGGGCAGACACTCAGAGCCAAGGAGTTTGCAGGATTCCTCCCCAAAACTGGGTCAAGAGGCAGTGTCTCTTCCCTTTAGACCCATACCAATCAAACTGACCAGCAATGGGGTGGTCTCATCATAGAAGAAAGAATAAAATGATTCCTGCATTGATGTTATAAGGAACTCCTCAACAAAAAGCAATCCTGAGAAAAATGATGTTGGGGTGACAAATGCTGGGGTGGCTTTTAAAATAAGCCCTGATCTCAGTGTTTTCTGAGTGTTACCTCAGCCCAGGAACAGGAGCCAGAGCAGGGCGAGGTGGGGGAAAGTCTGCAAAAACAGGCCGGACATGCAGCCTCACTTCCTCTCTCTGAGCAGTGGATATGACCCTGGCGTGACCCCACAGGTGTCCCCCCTCCCCTGCTGGCTACCAGCCAGATCTCAGATTCCAGTCTTTTCTACTGCCCTAGAGGATCAGACTTTCAAAAGGGGGAAGGAAGGAAGGGAGGAAGAAAAGAAAGGGCGGGAAAGAAGGCGTCATAAGAGAATGGAGAGGTTAGGAGGAAAGGGGTGGGGGTATTGGCAGGGAAGTGAAAATCAGACGGGAAGAGAGAAACAAGTGAGTAAGTCATTGTGAAATTGTGGAACCTGACTCCTCGGGCCCTTTTGTTCAACTCTTGCCTCGAAACCTATCACAGGGATCTCAGGGAACTGTGTGCGGAACCGCACATTCATGAAGCACCTCAAATTTAGATTTGCAAAGACCTCTAAACGAAATGCTGAGAGGCACAGGCCTGCATTTAGGAAGATGATGCTCCACCTTCCACTTGAAGCTGTCCTCACCCCAGGTCCCACCCGCGGCAGTGCGCTTTAAGTCAGTTTGTTCATAAATTCAGTGATCGTGTGTTCAGTTGGATTACGATGTTTCCTTTATATTTAACGGGCTAATTTGCTGAAGGCAAACATTTAAAATAAATCACAAATTGTATAGTGCTGCAAGGGCTCTCTTCGTTTTTAATTTACAGGGAGCCTTTAAAACTAGTGGGGCCCCAAGTCTCCCTCGATCCTGGAGAGATCCTGATGCCACTTCCCACAGCCCAAGGCTTTTACGGGGCCCAGGTCTTCTCTGGAAGACACCCACACAAAGAAAATCCCCACCAAATGCTCTGGAAGGAAGCGGTCACAGTGCCATAACTGTGAAAGAAAAAATTATTCTGGCACTTATTAAAATGGTAAGGAAGACTTTATTGAGGATTGTCACTATAGTTATTAAGACTATTGCAATAGGGGAGAGAGATGGGGTTCAACTCTAAATACAAGAACAAATGGGGATTTATAGCCAACAAGCAGGTTTGGAGTGAGGGTCAACAGATGGAAGATTTCCAAGAGGATACATCAAAGGGAGGGGGGTTCTTTTTAAATCGATGTAACAGGATGGCTGCTGAAGGCAGCCAGGGTGAACAGATATCAAGGGCGAGGGAGATTCTCTCTAAACTGACTTAACAGGATTCTCACTATAACTGTCTACGCAGGCCCAGCAAGGAGGTGGCCTAGTCAAGAAAAAGGCTCAGAGAAGCCTGACTCAAGTTTGGTCAAGGTGACAGTCTTTGTCAGTCACAGCCACTTTATCCCAGAAGGTCCTGCAGCTATTGTGACACCACAAGAATTTGCTTTTTTTCATGAGAGACTAAGAGGAGGGGAGAGAGGAGACCATCTGGATACCTACCCAGGAAATATTCTTAGCCCTGGCACTGCACTCCCTTGTCTTGGGAGCCAGCCCACCCAACAGCCTTTCCCTGACTCCCTCCTCTCATGTGCTTGTTTCTCATGGGAGGTGAAAATGCCAGGCTCACCTTCACAGCCTCCTTTGCATCTAGAAGTCTCCTTGTGACTCAGTTCTGCCACCAGTTGAGAGACAAAGTTCTCCTGAGTGACTTTTAGGGACTATTTTCCTCTCTGGATAAGGGGGCAGGAAGATAACATGCTTTGGTCATTCCCTCACTATGAGATAGCAAGCCCAAGGACAGGAAGCATGCTGAAGATGGAAGGAGAGACAGAACCTGGGTCTTTGGTGACATTGCTGAGCTGTCTATGCCTGGACTTCCTAATCATGTGAGATAATCAAGTGGCTTTTGGTTTAAGCTGCTTTTATGTGGATGTTCTATAACTTGCAGCCTAAACCATTTCTAATACCCAGTGCTATGCTAGGATTTGTAAATTATAAAGAGACATCCAAGCCTTGGTCACTTTCTCCTAGTCTAGGAGTTTA
>NW_011888813.1:233229-236411 GCF_000151845.1 Pteropus vampyrus
CCTCGAAACTTATCACAGGGATCTCAGGGAACTGTGTGCGGAACCGCACATTCATGAAGCATCTCAAATTTAGATTTGCAAAGACCTCTAAACGAAATGCTGAGAGGCACAGGCCTGCATTTAGGAAGATGATGCTCCACCTTCCACTTGAAGCTGTCCCCACCCCAGGTCCCACCCGCGGCAGTGCGCTTTAAGTCAGTTTGTTCATAAATTCAGTGATCGTGTGTTCAGTTGGATTACGATGTTTCCTTTATATTTAACGGGCTAATTTGCTGAAGGCAAACATTTAAAATAAATCACAAATTGTATAGTGCTGCAAGGGCTCTCTTCGTTTTTAATTTACAGGGAGCCTTTAAAACTAGTGGGGCCCCAAGTCTCCCTCGATCCTGGAGAGATCCTGATGCCACTTCCCACAGCCCAAGGCTTTTACGGGGCCCAGGTCTTCTCTGGAAGACACCCACACAAAGAAAATCCCCACCAAATGCTCTGGAAGGAAGCGGTCACAGTGCCATAACTGTGAAAGAAAAAATTATTCTGGCACTTATTAAAATGGTAAGGAAGACTTTATTGAGGATTGTCACTATAGTTATTAAGACTATTGCAATAGGGGAGAGAGATGGGGTTCAACTCTAAATACAAGAACAAATGGGGATTTATAGCCAACAAGCAGGTTTGGAGTGAGGGTCAACAGATGGAAGATTTCCAAGAGGATACATCAAAGGGAGGGGGGTTCTTTTTAAATCGATGTAACAGGATGGCTGCTGAAGGCAGCCAGGGTGAACAGATATCAAGGGCGAGGGAGATTCTCTCTAAACTGACTTAACAGGATTCTCACTATAACTGTCTACGCAGGCCCAGCAAGGAGGTGGCCTAGTCAAGAAAAAGGCTCAGAGAAGCCTGACTCAAGTTTGGTCAAGGTGACAGTCTTTGTCAGTCACAGCCACTTTATCCCAGAAGGTCCTGCAGCTATTGTGACACCACAAGAATTTGCTTTTTTTCATGAGAGACTAAGAGGAGGGGAGAGAGGAGACCATCTGGATACCTACCCAGGAAATATTCTTAGCCCTGGCACTGCACTCCCTTGTCTTGGGAGCCAGCCCACCCAACAGCCTTTCCCTGACTCCCTCCTCTCATGTGCTTGTTTCTCATGGGAGGTGAAAATGCCAGGCTCACCTTCACAGCCTCCTTTGCATCTAGAAGTCTCCTTGTGACTCAGTTCTGCCACCAGTTGAGAGACAAAGTTCTCCTGAGTGACTTTTAGGGACTATTTTCCTCTCTGGATAAGGGGGCAGGAAGATAACATGCTTTGGTCATTCCCTCACTATGAGATAGCAAGCCCAAGGACAGGAAGCATGCTGAAGATGGAAGGAGAGACAGAACCTGGGTCTTTGGTGACATTGCTGAGCTGTCTATGCCTGGACTTCCTAATCATGTGAGATAATCAAGTGGCTTTTGGTTTAAGCTGCTTTTATGTGGATGTTCTATAACTTGCAGCCTAAACCATTTCTAATACCCAGTGCTATGCTAGGATTTGTAAATTATAAAGAGACATCCAAGCCTTGGTCACTTTCTCCTAGTCTAGGAGTTTAAAATTAAGGTGGCGGAACCTAGACATATGTGTTCAGTGTCCTTCAAAATTAAACAACTTAGAATATAATCAAGGTTTAAACTAAAAATAATGACAATTCTGCTCCCAGGAATTTTCCCCCCAAAAAAGTGTGTTCAAAGATAGCCAAAGAGAAAATGTGGACATACCCCAAATGTTCAGCAACAGGGTTTGAAATTACAGCCCATACATAGATACTATGAAGTCATTAAGATGCTGATAGGAATTCTCTAGACAATAATCAGAAAAAAAAAAAACCAGGTTATTAATTATGTACTATATAAATCCACTGTTAGGCAGAAAAACATCTCTGAGTCTAGGTTAAAGGTGAAGCTGTTGGCAGTGATTATTGTTATATGGTGTAATTATGACTAATTTTTAAATTTTCTTTACACTTTTCTGTACCTTTTGCATTTGTTGCAATTAATGCATATATTTTTATAATAATTCCACTAAGAACATTTAGAGATGCAACTGATCAGTAAGACTATATATGCTAATGAAGTAAAGAGCTTTAAAAAAAATCTGTCATTTGCAGAACAACATGGTATGGGGGGGTAGGGGTGGAGAATACCAAAAATAGATCCACGGTCCCACACACAGTCTACAGCTTCAAAGAACCAAGTGCCTACTCGGGGAGCTAAGACAGACAAGGGAATTGGTTCCATCCAATTCTATGAGCCATAGAATATTTGTCACATATCCCACCCTGTCCAATGCTATGATATATATTGAAACAAAACACTGAATTGTAAGTATTTGGCCTTTATGGAAAAAACTCTAAACATAACTTTTTGTATTATATATGGTGTAGAGAGAATACATAAAATCAGGCATTGTGAATAGCTTCTAGAAAAATGCTTTCAGGCCTTTTAAGTTTTGCCTAGGAATTGTTTGAAAAGTCTGCTTTGACACCCTGTCTATAATATAAAACTTAATTCACACCAAAGACTTTGGTATTTCTTAGAGGCATAAACACATCAAAGGATCTCTCAATTTCTAGAATATTTCCAAATCATAAATAGTGTTATCAGCTTAAACTCTGTGATAGTCTGATAGGCTTATCACTTACTTGGTATGACTTTAATGCTGCCAGCAGCATAGCTTAATTTCTGAATTTGATCCTCTTTCCCTGTTTCCCAGTATATTCTAGTAAAATCGGTAGCATTCCAACATTTCTTAGACTAGACGGTACTAAAAATATTGTGATTACATTTAACATTTGAGTACAGAAAAAGATAGTGAAGGAGGCCAGAATGTGTGATCCCAAAATATGCCACCTTGGCATAAGGACTATTTTGAGCTAAAGACATCTGAAGAAGCAGATGCAAGAATGTCATTCTGACCTCCCCTTTCTTTCCTGAAAGCAGGAGTTAATACTCTCATGTGTAAGATGCTCTCCCTAAACCAGGAGGAAAGAAACATTATCACCAACGACAAGGAGTTGAGGCCAAGATAAAACACTCCTTGTCTTCCTTTACTCCTATATATTTTAAGTTACGTTTCCACAATTGCTACTCTTTGTTCAACCTAGTATGTAAGCATTTGGGCCCATCTGTATTTTGGGTCTTCATTT
>NW_011888813.1:236911-247440 GCF_000151845.1 Pteropus vampyrus
CACAATTAAACACAGCTCCTCTAAGTGTTTTTTCTTAACTTTTTATTTTGAAATAACTTTTGATTCACACAGAAATACTACAGAATTCCTTTGTACTCTTTGCCCAACTTCCTTCAATGATAATATCCTACATAATCACAGTACGATTATCAAAACCACGAAGATAATACTATTAACTAAGCTGTGGCCCTTATTAGATTTCTCTGTTTTTTTACTTCACAAATTATTTAGTAATTATAACAGTTATAGGAATAAATATTATCATGATCCCCATCTTATAGATGCAGAAACTGAGATGCAGAATAGTTACATAACTTGCCAAAGATTCCAGTTTGCAAGTGGCAGTGAGGATTGCAAGCCCAGCTCTCAGCTGTAAAGGATATATTCCTTAACACTGAACAATACTGCTTTTTAATATCCACCAAGCTACCAGAGCAGGTTTCCTCTTTCTTAAGGTTCAAAACCTAAAAACCTTACTGTCATAGCATGACAGTAAATGACTGGGGAGCTATTAGAAAAGGTTGTAATACTTGGATGCCATCTTTAAAGCCAAAACATTTGCTTACAAAATCAATTTGCTTCAGTGGCCAAAGGCTTCCCAAAGGAAATTACTGTTTCAATCACTGTTGATGAAACAATGTTCTTTGGACTAACAAAGGCTGAGCTTTCAAACACTTCCCTCTAGTTGAAAATAACTTTAGCTGAAACACGTTGACACTCAAAAGGAAATTTCTTTGTAAGAAATTGCAAGAAATGCAGGTGCAGTTAAGGCACACCCAAAACAAAGGTTTCAGAAAACATTAGCTTCCTTTCAAAAACCATACTCTGCTTCTGATGGTCTCACTCCCAATTTACTCAAGCCAAATAAAATCTGCAAGAATATATGTGCTTTGATCTGCTTTGCTTTAAAGAATATTAATCCCAAAACCGCGAAACGAATAGGAAAAAACTGAACAAGAAAAAACACTTTTTTTTTTTGCCTGTGTATATGTGAGGCATGTGTACTTGTGACCAAAATGCAGAAGTTACTTAAATGATCTTTAAGCCCCATTTCTCTGATGCAGCACTATTAAGCATGTCACAAAGGAGATCAGTTACTACAATGAGGATTCTTTTTAAAGTATCATTGCTAACATTAACATTTCATAATTCCATCTACAGCAGAATCATTTGAGATTATAATTGGGTTTGCTTTCTGCCATATTCATTCTTTCTATGATTTCCAGCAGGTAGCCTGGCCCTTTGGAATTGCTTACCTTCTGGATTTTGAAGAACAGAAAGCAAAAGAGCTTCAAGTCAATGACTCTTTTGTGTTTTGTTGAGGGGGAGACACAAGAACTAAAATAATCTAGGGAAGAAATGTGTCCTCATAGGGGAGTAAAACAAAGAGCAGAAGAGAGAATCCCCCTCCTGCACTGGGGAGCCATGCATCTTTTTCTGGAAAGATCTGAAGGGACAGATGTCTATCTGGCACAAAAAGGGGTGCTGAGTCCCAGGAACTAAGGCTCCAAGCCTTTTCAAGAGTCCCTTTCCCAAATGTGTGGCATAGATGCAGCAGGGGCCTACAAGGAACATGGAACTGAGACACAGAAATCTTGGAGTTGCCAGTGGGACTCGGGACTGGTAGAGCAGTTCAGATGAGGCGTTAGTGCTTAAGGTTTTAAGATCTCTGTATAACCTGGAGAACGTGGTGTGCTGTGTGGGAGAACCAATAATCACTGAAATTTAACTTCCCACCAATTCAACAGGTGGGATTGTTGCAGAAAAGATGCAAAGATCAGACCGGCGAGAAACCGAACAGCACTCGGAGAGTTGGAGAACTCAGGTTTATTACGCCAGTGGTCCCAGAGGAGCTAGCACTCTGAGGATCTGGGCACCAAGCTCAGTTGCAACATTCCTTACATAAAACTTATTTGGCACGGGCTGATTGGTTAATTTGTCCTCAGACCATTATAAAGCAGAGGGAGTTGAAATGGGTTGCAGGTAGTTACATTTGTTGCTTAGGCAGAGCAAGCCAAAGGGAGGATGAGCTTTTTTAGCTACTTTTTTTGAGTAAGGCCTATACAGCAAGCATATCTACAGAAACAGAACAAAGAGCTGATTAGCTTTTTGAGTGCAAATACCTCTTCAGGATAAACCCAAGGTGATTTAAAGAATATAAAGAAATATAATATTCTTGAATATTTGAGTTTGTGGACTAACATTCACACCTACTGTACATTCATCCATTTGTTCATCTGACAAATAGTTACTGAGCTTCCATGATGAGCCATACACTGAGACAGGACCTAAGGACACAGTGGTTCCGCAAGCTGCCAGAGATCACGCACTCAGAAATGTCCATCCTAAACCAAGGACAGGCTGCTGCAGAGTTGCCAATGTAAAGACAAGGCCCCAGGACATCTACAGGTGTCATCATAAATGACTCATGTTGCATTCATACTCTTCCACTGTTAAATTATGTACAATGCATCAAATTTCAAAGTTATACATTTGGAACTTATTGCAAGGAAATAATCATGATAAATGCAATGGCTTTGCTATTATAAATGACAGTAAGGTGAATATTCTATTTTCTTTGCTATTATAGGTTAGTAAAATATATTACAATGTATCCACTCTTTGGAACACTACGCAGGCATTAAGAATGATGTCATAATTAAAAATAAAACATTAAACAAAGATACTTTAGAATATATGATAACATGGAAAGATGTTAACAATATATTATTATTTAAAAACTATAAAACTGAGCAAATAGGATCACATTTTTATAGAAATGATATAAACATTTATATGTATAAGCACATATGTTGTGTATACAGGATACAAAGGGAATAGAAGGACACGCAACAAAATATTAAAAGTGGTTATTTCCGCCAGGATTGCATTATGACTTCTGTGGGCCTTAGGAACTTTTTTGAAAATTATGTTTTATGATGGCATTGGTATAAAGAGGAATACTATCCAGGCTAGATTTATTGTTATATGTTCATAATAATTATATTCATTTTTTTTCTTATTTTAAGAGAAATTAAAACATTTGTGGAGCCTGGGCTCTGTGCTTCTTGGGCCTATTAGATAAGTCAACCCTGATTTCTGAATGATAAGATTATTTGATTTTTATTTCTTTTATTTTTTTTTTTTGCATTTTAAAATTTTTCAATACCAAAGATTTATTCTTTTGTTATAATGAAAAACTATGTGAACAAAGAAATTGGTAAACATAAATAAATGGCCCATTTTACACAATACTGACAGAAAACTGAGAGCAAATGCAGCCTCTGAGAGTAACAGCTTCCAGGGACTTAAAGCAGCCCCATTGGATACAGCTTGGCATCCATGGGGCTGCTGCTCTAGCCCATCAGATGACTTCCTCTGATAACCAACCAACAAAACAAAACTTCTGGTTTTCAGAACAAAGTAGCTCTCCGGCTTACCGAAGAGAATGGGTCCATGCCCTGTCCTTCACAAAGACATACACTACCAGCCCACACTGGCTTTATTTCTCCAGGGTTGGAGATGGTTTGCCAAATTCCAGCACACTCTCTGACTCAGTCTGACAAGCATTTAGACAAGAAGGGCAGGCTTCGATAATTATGGAAAGGCACTAACTAACCTTTCTAGAGTTTCACTCATGGTACCCAGGTACCATAAACTGGCGATCTTTTCCAAACTGTGAAGTTTGTCAAGACTTAATAGGTTTGATTTTACAAAGTCAGCCCTTCAAATACAGATTTTCAATTTATATGTTCATTCATTTGTTTGTACATTTAACAAATATTGATTAAGTATCTACCCTATGTCAATCACTGTCTTAGGAGCAGAAGACACAGTAATGAACAAGGCAGACACAGTCCCTGCTCTCACGTCCCTGGAAGGGGAGATACTGTACAAGAGTGCAGAGTGCTTTGAAAAGGGAGAAGCAATGGGTGCATTTAGTGTGTGCGACAAGGGGACCACACCCAGTCCCAGAAGTCAAGGATCCAGTCTCCCCAAGGAATGAAAGTTTAAATGCAGACATGAAAGGTAAGTAGAAATGGGCCAAGCATAGAAGGGGGAGGACCAGGAGGAAGAAGAACGTACCAGGCAGAAGAATGTGCTAATGCCCAGGACCTCAGACTAGAGTCAGTGAGTCACTAAGAACTGAAGACGCCCAAAAGGGTTGGTGAGTGTGGTAAGGCTAGAAAGGCAGGGCGGGGCCAGAATGTGAAGGGCTATCAGTCCAGTTAGGGGTCTAGGACTGCTGTCTTCTCCAGTGGAAAGCCATCACAGAGTTGTAAGCAAAAGGGTGCTTTGTTCCTGTGTGCAGAAAGGATTGTCTGAAACTCCAGTAGTGGCCCTTGAAGCCACTGGCGATGGCTATCATGTAGCACAAACCCTATGATAAGACTTATCTCAGCCTTGTCTAGACAACTGAAAGAAGGCAGGCGCCGTGCACGGAGACCTCTACGCTTCTCACATTCTCCACCCCAGCCTTCAGAACCATACAAACAAGTCACACTTAAAATAGGGATGAAGGAGGAATACCATCAGATTTACAATACATCTTGATTCTTCTGGCATACGTCTTCCAGCTTTTTTTTTTCTTTTTCCCGATTATCTTCACTTTTCTTGACTCTTGGAATTTCCATATGAATTTTAGAATCTGCTTGTCAATTTGCACAAAATGAAATCTGCTTGTATTTTGACTGGGATTACACTGAATCTAAAGATTAATTTGAAGAGAACTGCCACCTTTGCAGTTCTTCCAATCTATGAATGTGCTTTAGCCCTCCATTTATTTAGGTTTCCATCGTTTCTTTCAACAATGATGATAAGTTGTTTTCAGCAAAGAAGTCTTGCACGTGTTTTGTTAGATTTATTCCTAGATGTGTGATGTTTTTGGGTGATTATAATAGGCAAATATTAAAGATATTACTTAAATGAAATAAAATCTGGGGAAAGGGCTTTGCAATATATAAAACTTTACACAATTTTGAGTAAAGTTTTCTCACCAACACCACTGAACACATCATTTTGAAAAGCCAGGCTCCACATTCTTAAGGCATCTTTCTCAATAGCTACTAATTAACCAAGATGCTGATGCTATGCAACCAGGACAGCCAAAAAAAAGTGACATCAGAGGCCAAGGAGAGAATTACTGGCCTGGAATAAACTCTAAAGAAAAAAACAAGTTCTCGAGCTGAGTTTGAATTTTACCCAACAGCCACCAGATGGCCTCAGGGGGAAAAAAAATCTCAAAAAGCACAACATTCAATCAAAACTCAGGGACTTGATACACTTGATATGATTGTCTCATTCAATCCATGGACTCCTGAAACTGTTGCTAAAAATTAGCCTAGACTCCCCCTCAGTAAGAGCTGAGGTCCCACTTCAGCTTCTCTGCCTTCCTCTCTTCTTCATAGGAATTCTTATCTGCAGAACAGACTTAGCCCAGACCTGGCTTCTTCCTGGGAACAGTCTCTGGCAATGCTGATGCTCTCACTTTCAGCTGCCTGAGTCTGAACCAGTGACTCACACTCCCTTCTCTGAGCCCAGCCTCACAGATAGCTTCCTCCACCTGCCAAGCCCTGCCTGCCAAGACACAGCTCTGGTTCTCACCTCCTTCCTCTTTCCACCAGTCTGGATGAGAAAAAGGCCAAGAATGAAGTCTTTGGGACATTAAGGTTACTTATAAAATACACAAAAAGGAGAATGACTTTATTGTTACCCCCACATAACTCTATTCAAGTCTCTTGGATCCTCCCTTGATCAATATAGCAATAATCATTATTCACAAAATCAACAAATATTTACTGAACATCTACCATGTCTTAAAACGCATGCCAGCATTTTAAACACCCCAGATACACCAGTGAACAGCAAACAAAGTCCCTTCCTCCTTGCAGCTGACATTGCAGTGGGGAAAGGTAACCATGCCCTCCTGGGAAAGCAGAGAGGGGCAGGGAACAGGACCATCAGTTGCAAGATAAAAAGTTTTATAAGCCCAGGGTCTTAGTTTGGGTTCTGCCAAAAGCAGACTCTAAGAGAAGAATTTGAGAGTCAGCTGCTGATTGAGGAAGTGACTCCAAGAAGCAGAGATGAGCAAGTGGGGAAGTGACAAGGAAGGAGAAAAATCATAGACAGGGTTATCCCCGTGGGCAACTGAGTTTCAGTCCTTAAGAGACCCTCATAGAAAATGTATAGAATGTGCTTCGAAAGTATCCCAGTGAAGGGCAAGGAAGTTTGGGAGTTTACCCACCAACTCCCACCTCTCATCAGGAGAGGGTCACTCCTAAAGTCTTCACTCCCTGGCACCTCAGGCAGAGAGCAGCAGGAGGCCATGAGCATATACAAGAACTGTCTGCAGGTGATCTCCAGGATGGGTTACGGGGATGTTTGTGACACTGGCAGCATCTGCTACTCCCAATCATCATGTTCCCTGTTATATGCCCAGTACCTACTACGGTTTCAGGTATATAGTAGGCACTCAATAATATTTGTTGAGTAATTGGATGTCTTATCATCTAGATATGTCTTTAAAGCTATTTCCAGAGTCAGCAGGGAAAAGGGCCTTGCACTTGGGTTCAAAGCACAGTAAGCTGTGTGGTCTTGGGCAAACCCCTTCCCTGTCCTGATCTCTGTCTTCATAGCCATAAATGGAGACTCTAATGCCTGCCTTGTCTTCCTCACTGGCGTGTGATTAAGAGTCAATGAAACACTGTGAAAGTGCTTTGGAACACCAGAATATGCTATAACTTATTTTCTTGTGGAAAGAGCCCAGAATATAAAATGAGATCTGAAAAAAGTAGATTCTTGGTCAAGTAAATTCTCTGAGTCTGTTTCCTCTCTTATAAAACAGGCACAATGATAATCAGGCCACAACATGTCTCAGGGTGCCATTCTGAGGCTCAAGAGGCAAGATAATAGATGTAGTGTGCTCCAGTCCTTCCGAAACTCTACTAAAATGACAATAAAGGAATGTGGGTTTTTAAATGGGGCATCTTAAACCCATGATGACAAAGCAACAGGAGAGGAAATTAAAGCAACAAAATGCTGGAAGCTGGAAAGTAGATGGCCAATTAGCAAATAGCTTAGCTAGAGGGGAAAGTTAAATTCTAAAATAATGCTGGGGACATCCAAGAAGGAATGTAGCTTGCCCCAAACATTAGGCACCAGACACTTCTGGAAGTGAGGGTGAGGGTGGGGCAAAGAACAGGAAGATCGGCTGAAAGTCTTTTTAAGAAATTAGAGCTCCAAATCCCCCCTCGACTTTGGCAGTAACTGGGGGAGATGGGGCCCAGGAATCTATTTTACAAGCCCCCTCAAATGGCCAAGGGGACTTTCTGGGGATTATCTGATTCCATAGGCATGTACCCTTCTGGTTGTATGGACTAGCCTATTTTACAACCCTATAAGGATAGACAAACGTTTAGTTGTAGAAAAACTGATAATAATGCAAGTTTTTCTTCTCTGTAGAAATGCAAATGAATTTTGTCCAAAATAGATGCACTGGTTTTTAAAAAAGACAACCCCATTCCAGTTCATTGCTCTATAGGATTTTAACCAGCTTTACATCCATTGGCAAATTCATTCCAGTATTTCTGTTTATATATGTCTGTTCAAATTTTCCCCTTAATTGGTTTTAATAACTTCCTGGTTGCCTCACTAATTAAGAAGCTAAATAAATGCAATTATTAACACAAATTCATTTTATATATGTATGAGAGCCATATTTTACCTTTTTGAAAAGTATACTTTAGCATAGCGATCCTCAAAGTGAAGTCCCAAGCAGCTGCAGCATCACCTAGGAACTTAGAGATGCAAATTCCCAGACTCATCCAGTCCTGCAGTATCAGAAAATCTGGGGATGGGTGGGGCCCAGCCATTCATGCCGTGAGGAAACCCCAGCGTCTGATGCACACTCAAGTTTGAGAATTGCTGTAGCACATCCATCAAGATGCTGCTTTATTCTTTGACTTTGTTAAAACCCTGGGACCTGACCATCTATGTGGTCTCTAAAACAGGCTGTCTGTGACAAATGAGAACAGGCCAGGCCACCCTTTTCTCTCATCTCATCTGATGCCTCAGCTGTCCCATCACCCACTCCCTGTCACTCCCTGCAGCACAAAGGGATAGAACAAGGGTCCTTTGTGAGCCAGACAGAACATGAATGTCAAGATATTCTTGAGGGGGTTCATCTAGGGCTTGTTTGCACCTGCTGGTATGACTCTGTGGCAGCTAAAACCCCCAAGCTTCAGAACTAATAGTCCCGAAGGGGCCATGACCCCAAAGAGAAGGGAGGAGGACAGAGAAAAAAATGATCTCAGAATTCAGCCCCAAATGTTGTGTTTATTTATTCTCTGCCTCCTGCAATAATAGAGTGTTATTTCATTGCTGGCAGATGCAAAATAACAAGCCCATTGAGCACCGATCTGAAACACATATGTCACCCATTTGTCTTGCAGCCTGACTGGGCGCACTGCCCTGTTCACAGAAAGCCCTCCCTGATAGAACAACATACAAGCCTGAAAATTGCCCTTCACCACGGAAGATCCACCATAAACACTGCCTTCCCTTCCTCCACACAGTTGATAGGATGGGCAGGGCATTCTAGCTACTCCTCATTCCCACAGCCTAACACCCCTTACCCCACCCCACCCTGCCTGTTTCCCATTGCTCTCCTGGGAACTCACTGCAGGGGGTACATAAAGCCCACTGGGAAGCACAATGGAGGAAGGGCACCCTTGGGAAGCAATAGAGCACAGTAATTAAGAGATGAGACTCAGTGAGGTATGGGTTCAAATTCTGCCTCTACCACTTAGCAGAGGAGTGAACTTAGGTGTATTGCTTCCCCCTGTTCCAGCTCCCATTTCTCCAGTAGAATGGGGGTGATAACAACACCTTTCTCTAGGGGTGCTGTAACGACTAAATGAGTTGATGATATAATTACAGCCCTTAACACAGAGCCACTCCCCCAATAAGTGCTGGGTGTTTATACTTGCTGGTGGTGGTTGATAATGAAATAGAGTCCCTAAAAGCCCCCTGGAAGGGGAACAGAGCCAGAGGCCCAAAACAAGCATCAAGTGGAGGCTGAACTAACAGACCAGGAAGGAGCTGGTTACAGAGGAACCTTGCAATCAAAATGAAGTCCCCAGCTGGCATTGCAGTCCCGTGGTAATTTCATATAGTTATCATTGGCCTTGCATGAGGACACAAGCAAGCCACAGCCAGTAGGAAGACCAGTTTGGAAAAACTAAGTGCAAGCTCTTTGTCAAGTGGAAAAACACTAACCAAATGAATTTCTTCATGCTTTCCTCAATTGCCAAAATCCTTGCCTTATCTACAAGATTCTCATAGGCCCAAGTGAAAGACCACTTCCTACTTAAAACCAGTGGTTTCCAACTGGGAGCGATTGTCACAACAGGGACTTACTATTAGCATCTAGTGGGTAGAGGCCTTGGATGTTGCTAAACATCCTGCAGTGCACAGAACATGTCCACAACAAAGAAATACCAATAGTGCCTAAAGCCAAACATTGATTAGTACAAATCTCTCCCTCCTGTATGCTCTTCAGACACCTTTTTGAGCCTGCTTTGGGGCACTGGCCTGACTCTGCCAGGTGTTGTAGTTAGCTGGTGGCCTCCTGGTACAGCAGAAAGGACACAGGCCCTCTCAGAATTCTGGCTCAGCCACCCACTGGCTAGGACTCAGAAACATTTAGCTTCTCTGAGACCATTTCCTCTTCTGAAAAATGGAAATTAGAATCCCTATTTGCAAGATTATGGTAAGGATTACATAAAATACTCTGTGCAGAGCACCTGGAACATAATAAGTACTCAATAAATTACAGGAACATGTCTTACTAGATACAGCCCAAAGGCCACAGTGGTGTCTTGCATATCTGCATCTCCTGCAGCATTGTAGGCTATGTCATGCACATAGTAGGAACTCAGAAGAAACTAAAGTGTAGTTTTTCAGGGAAGCCAAGTCTCGAGAAATAAACCTAATCCACCTCATGGACCTATAGTCCTTCAAATTTAAATGGTTTTGATCTAGTCTTTAGGATGCACCAACATCTCAGCCTATTTTTCCCTGTCGCCAAGTCTTGGGCCCTTCTGGTAAGCAGGGAGACTGAGATTGACCTGTTGATTCTTTCCGGGACTGCCAGAGCCTTGGCCACTGCTTGGGAGCAACTACTGCAACTCAGCTATTCCTGGCTGACTGGCCTGATCACCTGCCACTAGCCAAACATCTGCTACTGTGCATAGAGAAAGAAAGTCAAAGGAAATGCCAGTTTCCTAACAGGAGGGATGCAAGTCTGCATGAATATGATTTGCCTAGAAAATGAGAGAGGACATCACCTAGTCATCCAGATTGAACAGAGCCTTCCTAAATAAATACCCTGTCCACACCCACCCACTGACGCGCACAGCTCAGCCACACCCTGAAACTATGGGGAGACTATCTCTGCTCCTTGCCACTGCAAAGCGTTCAGGGGTTCATCGACTACCAGCTCCTCCCATGCTAGAGAAGACATCAGGGAA
>NW_011888813.1:248140-265682 GCF_000151845.1 Pteropus vampyrus
GCACAACACTGCTGTCTGCCAGCTGTCTTGGACTCTCGGCTAAGGGGTAGGCACAAGGTGGCGAAGAGGAAAGAACACAAACTCTGCAGTCAGAATCCCAGATGTGCCAACGTGGGTAAGTTATAATCCTTAATCTCTTTACATATCAGTTTGTTCATCTGTAAACTCGTGTCAGTAAAACTCACCTTGTCAGAGTGTCCTGGGGGTTAAATGAAACTGTATGTGAAGGGTCTGACCTACACTAGGTGCTCAGAAAAGGGTGCAGAATTGGAGGCATTTAACCCACTTGGCTGATCAATGCAGTTCCAGGCATGAAATACACAAACAGGTTGAGAAAGAAGCAATTTACAACCAGACGTTCTTTTGGCACTTTGTTCTTAGTGGATTGAATTCCCTTTGGATTAAGGAAAAGTAGACTTGTTCTCCTCTAAGAATTTTGCATTCAATTCAGACAGGTGCTGAATCCATGGAGAACTCTGATTTTGTCCTCAGAACCCCAGAGTGGAGGTCAGACCCATGCAGATTCAGGTTTCCAGGTTATCTGAAGCAAATCACTTCACTGTTCAGACTAGATCATAGTGGTTCTCAAGCCCGTCTGCACATTTGCATATCCTGGGAGCTTTTCCAACCTATGGGTGTGCAAGCCCCACCCCAAATCAATTTCACCAGAAACTTTGCTAGGTGGAGCCTATGTATCAGTACTTTCAAGAGCTCCCTGGATAATTCTAATGTGAGATGCATTGGACAGAAACTCTCCAAGATCCCTTCTAGGCATCCTGGTGCCTACAACAATATATGATTCAGAGTAGACAGTATATGTATGTTGAATAAATGAATAAAGATTCTGACTCACCTCTTTTGCTATCTCCATATCACAATGTATGAAGTAAAAGAAGAAAAGAAAGAGCCGAATTCCAAGAATCCCAGAGTAGTGTTGTCCAATAGAAATTTCTGCAATGATAGAAATGTTCTATGACCAATGCTGTTCAACACAGTAGCCATAAGCCATGTGTGACTATTGACTAAAGAACTAAGTTTTAAATTTCATTTAATGTTAATTCAAGTTAAATAGCCACGTATGACTTCTGGCTGCCATATTGGACAATGCAGTCTTATATAGAGTGTTTACCTTTTATAAACATATCTATATCTGTGCACCCCCATGTTCCTCTCTTACTAACAGTGCCCCATTGTCACTTAAGGCAGCACCTTGCTCCCACTGCCTATAATCTTTGGGGGGCAGCCAATGAAGTTGCCTTGCCATTCACCAGCCAAGGAGTGGACCCAGGACCCAAAATAAGTCAACCGGACTCTCCTCTCAGGGAACTTGACTCTAGCTTCAGTGTCACAAGAATAGAAAATTAGAGATTCATATCAATGTTGATTCCCTCAGACACGGAATGTTAGTCCAGAGTGTGATGATAACAGTGATAGGTTTCATTATCATTATCATCCCCGTCATCATCAAAGCCACCTGTAAACAGCTCTGATGTGCCAGATCCTGAACTAGGTGCTTAAGTTGCACTAGCTTCCCTGTGCATCACGTCTTCATCTGTGAAAAGGAAACTGACTCATCCTAACTTTTTCCAGAGTCTTTGTGAAGACAGATAATGGTCACAAGAGCTTTAAGCTCAAATAAGGAGTTACCCAAGTGCCTGTTAGAGGTGTCGTTCTCTGGGTAGAGGGGTAGAGGAATCATGAGAAGGTTTGATACAGAACCCAGTATCTGGGCCCAGTTCACAAACTATGGGACACCAGGCAAGACACTTTCCCTCTCTGGGTTTTGGCTTAAATGAGAGTAGGTTACACACATCCCTTTCCAGTCCATTTTGTAATCTATTTGCATGCCCTTGCCTGACACTTATCCACTCACCTTGCCTGATGCTTATCCACTCCTAGTTCTATGAACACATCCAAGTAAATTCTCTAGACTAGACCATGCTGGCCTCGAACTCAGCTCATTTCTTCTTCCCCCAGCGACCCACTCGCCAGGGAGTTGCTTCCTGTAGCTTCATGTACTAAGCCTCTGGCAAAGCACTAAACTGGAATCATGTTTAAACATTTCTTCCACTACCCGACCATAAGCTCTAGGAGGGCAAAGACTCTCTTATTCACCACAGTATCCCCAGTTCCTAGTACAGAGCCAGGCACTGGATAAGTACTTACTATTTGAATGAATACTCCAAATCTATTTTGTTATTTGTCATTTTTGGAAACGCACAGTATTAGTTATCTAATACTATTTAAAAAGTACCCCAAAACTTACTGGCTTGAAACAACAATGATCACTTCTTATCTCTCAATTTCCATGGGAGAGAAATTCAGACAGGACACACTGAGGTTGACTTGTCTCTGCTCCATGGCCAGGATCTCAGCTGGAAGACTCAAAGACTGGAGGCTGGAATCATCCCAGTTCCCCACCTATCTGGTGAGTGATGCTAGCTGTGCGCTGAAAGCCTAGCTGGAGATGTCAGCCAGAACACCCCATGTGTCCTCTCCATGTGGCTTGGGCTTCCTCATAACATGGTGGCTGGGTTCCCAGGGTCACGTTCTGAGGAATTAAGTAAGTGACAGAAGAATGTCTCCATTTTATGACCGGGGCTTAGGGGATATATTTGCACCACTTCTACCACATTCTATTAGAAGCCAGTCACTAAGTCCAGCCCACATTCAAGGGGAGGGGAATTAGACTCCATCTTTTAAAAAAAGAAGTGGTAAGGAACTTGCCAACACTTCGCTAGCACAAGTGGCAACGGGCAGGGTGAAAGCTAAGTGAAGAAGTAAGATTTCCGTTCAAATTTTCTAGGGGAAATCCCTGAGACTCAGTTTCCCCATCTGTACAACGAGCAGGTTGCAGCTGTTGATCCCTGGGAGTTTTGACATGCTTGGAGTCTTTTTGCCTCAGTGAGCAAAAGAGGATCCCCTCATAACTAGCTTTCTTGAAGTCCTGTGACCCTATCACAGATCACCCTTGGCTTCTGACCCTGAAAGCAGCAAGAGGTTGCTATTGGAGCTCAAGAGCCCGATAAAGTTCGGACACTGAGGACCTCAGATTCTCCAAGGCCTTCCCTGTCCCAGCCCGAGCGCGGAAATCTCAACTTGTCAGAGAAGGGGATGGTGAGGAAACTCTGCCCCGCCCCGGGGTCCAGGAATCTACATTTACCCCTGGAGGGACACCAACTCTTGGGGGAAGAGTGGGGAGGAGCCATAACTCATAGAGGGCTACCCCAGTTTAGTGAAGTTCTTTCTTTTAGCTCCGTGTTCGCGCCTTTTCTGCGTTACAGCTCTGAGGAGGGGCGGGAGGGAGGGGGTGTTGGGGTCTCCGCTGTCTTGGGCCCGCACACAATGGGCGGTACTTTCACTTTCTGGGCCAGCTGACCGTCTCCAACCATCGCCTTCCACTCCCATGGGCTGCGGTCCGAAGACCCTAGAGTGCAGCATCCCCACTGCCAGGGGCTGACTAGGGGCGCCCAGAGCCGTTTCCAGAGAGGCGGACTAGGTGCGAACCCGGTGTCACTGATGCAGGTCATAAGGAGGAACCGAGTGACTTTTAACCCTTTCACTTCCAGAAGTACTGACCCTGACCCCTAGATATCTACCTTTAAGGAACGCGCGCGCCGAGAAGGCTCTACGCGCAACCAGTGTGAGGACATTGGCCGACAGGTGGGGAAACTGAGGTTCGCAGAGGGAAGTGACCTGTTAGATGTCCCACAGTAAAACAGAAGCTCAACCCGGTCTAGAACCCCGGTCTTCCAGGCCATACTCTCGTGTCTACACCCTGAGGGCCCTGAGAGGTACTCCCCTCAAGAAATTCCCGACCGCGGGCCTTCCGAGCCCGGAATCTCCCTAGAGTTTGCACACAGTTGGCACGTAGTAAACTTTCTCCGCAGCTCTGCAGCCGCTACGCGCCACTGGGAGAGAAGGGTGAGAGCAAAGCGAACGCCCAACCCCATCCTAGAGGTAACCTGGAGCGGAGGGATGGCCGCGGGAGGCGTAGGACCCGGCGGGAGTGCACTGGCCCTTTAAGGGGGGGACGGAGCGCATGCGCGTCGCGGGCCGGAGCCGAGCCGGGTGGGCGGTGGGCAGGCAGGGGCCACGGCTGGAGGCAGCTATGGCCTGGGGCGACCGGAACAGCAGCGGCCCGAGCTTTACCTAGTCGCGGATTCGCGCCCTGCGCGTGCACCCCGCGCTCTGCGGGCTGCTCTCCGCGGACTAGCGCAGCTTACGCGCGCCGAGCCTTTATCACTCTCATCCATTCCATCCGCGAGCTGGGGCTGCGCGAGCCTCCGGACTTGCTTTCCCCGCCCCGCTGATCCTTCCTCCACCCCCTTAGCCTGGGCCCCAGGAGCCCAAGCGAACAGCTGCGGAGCATCCTTCGCCCGCCCTGGCCGCGCCACCGCCCATGCTACGGCCAGTTCCGGACAGCAGCCCTGCAGCGGGAGCCCGTCGCTCAGTGACCACAGCCTGGCCCCTGCGCGCCTCTCAAGGCAACCCCGCTGAGCCCCGGGCCCCGGTGCGGGACCCGCGCCCCGCGATGGCCCGGCTGGCGCAGCGCTGCGCCGGGTGCTCGACTTCTGCCCGTTGAGACGCGCCTGGCTGGGGACCGGCTGAGCTTTGGGGCTCCACGCTGCTCCCTTCCCTGTTTTGGGGGCTCCGCCGCAGCTTCCCGGGAGCGAGGGACCAGGGGTCTGAGACAAAGCCCACTTTGTGCGAGGAGTTGGCCGCGGGCGTGGAATGTGCGTGTCGGCGCATGTCCCCTCCCAGCGCCCAGCCAGCTGCGAGTTTTGGCTCCCCAACTCATCGCGGCGAAGAAATCGCGCCCCCTCGCCGCCTTCCAGTCCGGGGATCCCAGCTCAGAGCTGATGCGGCCTGAAGTAGCCTCGGTCTCACCCGCGAGCGCGCGCAGGTGTCAGCGTGCGATATTTTGTAAAGGAAGTTGTTCTATCCAAAACTGGGACCGGCGGAGCCCAGTCGGCGTCAGCACCTGTGCCTTGACCCTCTGTGTGGCCACAGGTCTGAGCTGTCTGGCCTCAGTTTCCCTCCGACTTTCCTCTCTGCAAGCCCAGACTGCTGCCTGTCATTGTTCTCGCTGTCAAATGCGGGTGATTGCTGAAGGCTGCCAAGTTGGGGTGTGTTCTCTTTATGCCGCTTTCCAAACAGAACGAGGCCTCTAAGGCTGACCTGGGACAAGCAACCCCCTTCACCCACCCCCTACTCATATTGAGGCACTGATTTTTTTCTTTGAGTAGTATTTTATTGTACCGGAGCCACGCCCTAGTTTCTTAAAGGCGCCTTGCACACTGTTTAGCCATGTGTTATAGCTACAGCTGGTGTGTGGGAGGCCTCCTGTGAACCATCTATTTTTTTCCTGCTTCCTGATACATTCTTCAACCCCCATCAAGGATTTGGGGATGCCAGGGAAGAAGGTGGTCGGGGGTGGCAGCAGCTGTGCTGCCACCACTGTCGTCGCTGCCGTCCCTTCTGGGGTCAGACGTTTGGAGACCAGCGAAGGAGCCTCAGCCCAGAGAGATGATGAGCCAGAGGAGGAAGGGGAAGAGGACCTACGAGATGGAGGCGTCCCCTTCTTTGTCAACCGGGGTGGGCTGCCTGTGGACGAGGCCACCTGGGAAAGAATGTGGAAACATGTGGCCAAGATCCACCCAGATGGAGAGAAGGTGGCCCAGAGGATCCGTGGGGTGACGGATCTGCCCAAGGTGAGGGTTTCTGTGTTGTTTGGGGGCGGGAGGGGCGGTGGGAGGAGAGGGGGAGGGAATCTTAGAGTTTTCATGACTTTGGGCTGGGAGAGCAAAGCCACACTTCCCTTGGTGGGGTAAGGGACCACTGGCATGGTAAGATTTTAAAAATATAGACGAATCATACCTGTCCAGAAGAGCTTTCTCTCAGCTGCCATCGAAGTTGTTCTTTGAGGTCCACGTGCCCTGTTTCCAGGAGGCCCTCCTCCATCTTTTTTAAAATGCTCATATTTCGCGGGCAGGGCAGCAGATTAACGAGTACACTAATGTGGTTTGACATCCTATTTGCTAAGGTGGAGAACTGTGGGCAGAGAGATAATGAATGACTAGGGAAAATCAGGGCTTCATATGTTGAGATAATATTGTCATATGTTATCTCACTGAATTCTCTGATAGCCTCACGAAGTAAGCGCAGTTTATGGCCCCATTTTCCAGATGGGCAAGATGCAAACTCAAGTTGGAACTCAGGATTCCACTGCCTGTAAATGGCAGAGCTGGGACCCAGTCCCCAGCGTTTGGGTTCCAGGTCCATGCTCTGCTGGACACTAAATCAGGGCAGTTAGAAAGGGCCTGTGGAGAGGGGCAAAGTTAAATAAATTATCTGTGCACAACTGAAACTCCTCCGTGTCGGCCCCCTTCGGTTATATCACCTGTGAAGGCTGAGGCAATGTCTCATTCATCTTTGTCTTTCCAAGCCCTCCTGTGTGCCCAATACAGAACAGGCACTTATATGTGTTTGCTCAATGAAAGAGTGCTTGAGACTTTCTGTGCTGTACAGTGCTATGTGAAAATACACACCTGATTTTTTTTCTTTAATATTTATGGTTAAATTCTCTAACATTTATGGTTAAATTAACCAAATGCAGAGGCCTGAAATCCCCAAAGTAAAGCTCTTTGGACAGAAGTCAGAGCCCAGTGCTTAGTCCTAACTACTCAGGTGAGAAGGAACGGGGCCAGGAAGAGTGGCAGTTAATGTGGTTTAGACAGAGACGAGTGGCCTGTTTTGTTTTTACCAAGTTATTGATAGAGCCATCGGAAATTGTCTTCTGGGGAAAGGGAATTCGGAGGTTGAAGGTTGAGCAGCTGCCCAATATTTCTAAAGGAAATAAAACATGGATTGATTTTGAAGGGCTACACAGCTGCCCTTTGTACTAACGTCGAATAATTTATTTAGCTAATCCACTGTGGTTGGACACTGTTTCCAATAATTTACTCTTAAAACAAACACTCTGGTAAACACTCTAAAATGTGAATTTGGGGATCTATCTCTGGTTATTTCCTTGATAAATTCCTGGAAGAGAAAATATTGAGTCAAAGAATACGGCCATTGGTCTAGACTGCCTGCCTACCTGCATGAGCTTGAGCAGGCCCCTTCAACCTGTTTTAGCCAAAGTTTTCTCACCTGTCATATGGGGTTGATTGTAGTGAAGATTAAGATAAGAAGATATGTGTTAAAACATTTGACAAACTAAAGCATCAAACTTACAGTGGTTATTGGATGTTCATTACCTTTTTCACGTCTTCATCAGGAAGGGAGGCTAGATTTCACTCAGAGCATTTGTGCCATTGAGGCCAGAGCCACACACTTCTCCAACCACATGAGAAAGTTGGTGTTTAGTGGATGGCTCTCCAGCCATCTTGTTTATGTCTGAGTCAGGCTATGGAAGAGTGTGAATGGTTCCCTGCTGGACTGTCACCACTCCTAGAGACTGAAAAAGAAATAAATATGCTCATTTGTGACTAGTCTGTCATCCTCAACCTAAATTTATAGGAAAGATGCTGATGTAAGACAGAGCTATTGTCTGTGGGGGTATATGTGTGTCATGACCGACTAGAGTATGATAGTATGGAAGGAATTTTGTGGGAGGATTCGGAAAATTCGAAACTTTCCCGCCTCAAACCACAATAAAAGTGTTGCAGATAGAAAATCCACCAAGTCTGTGTGGGGTTCCTCCTTGACCTTGGCCCAGAGTAGAAAGCAGCCCTACAGTCTGGGAGGCATCAGAGGTTGGATCCCAGGGAACCAGCAGCAGAGCAAACCAACCACTGGGCTGGCCCCTCCCCAAGTGACACAGTCATTTTTTCCAGAGGACACAGCATGGTGGGCCCAAGGATGTTTTGTTGAGAAAGCACAATGTTTTAGAAGACCCCTTGAGCCAAAATTTTTAATTGGGAGATTTAAAATTTTTAATTGGGATCACATAAAATAAAGATTTTGGGCATCTTTTCAGAAAATGAGAAGATCTGGGAACAGAGAACATGTGATCCCACATGGCAGTGGCAGCTGGAGCTGAGTTCCTCCTCACCCAGGCTCCACCACTCAGTCCCAGCCTGCCTTCCTCACTTATGTCACCTGTTTGGTCCCTCCTGGTGGCTGAGTCTGGGATCCATGCAAGGTAGTGTGATTAAAAGAGAACTCTGCAGTCAGATCCACCACATTCAAATTCTGGTTCTCCCACAACGGCTTATGTGAGGAAGGTATGCAGCCTCCGCGTGCCTTGGTTTCCTCAGCTGTAAAACGAGGATAATAACGATACCCATTTCCAAGGATGTTGGGAGGAATTGGCGAAGTAAAAGCATGTGAAACAGGTGAGCATGAAATTTGTACCTGGCAAATGGAACAAGGACTGAGGGTGCAGCCACCTCACAGGTGCTTTGGGGAAACATCCTTTTAGAAGGATGGTACCGATATGTTAAGGGGCAGAGTGTCTGAAAGGATCCCAGATCTAGGGACGGTTTGTGCTCCTTCAGAAGAATCTCACCTCGATGTTGTAATCTGTCACCACCTAAAAGCTCAGTGGTCACTCGTTCCAGACCCAGCTGCTAAAGGTCTTCTGACCGTGGCTCTGACCACAGAGCTCCTACAAAATACAAATTTGGACTTCGGGGTCCGCACATGCTGACCAGTAGCTTTAGCACATGTGAGCAGGAGCTGAACTATGCTTTGTGCCTGACCCTGTTCTAAGGCCTCAACATGAGTGTCTCATTTACACTGTGAGGTTGGTTCTGTCATGGTGCTCGTTTGACAAGTGAGGTGTCTGAGGCACAGAGTCGATGCCAGACGGTAAACAGCAGTGCTGGGATTTAGATAGTAATGGTCAGGTTCCGGAGCCAGTTGTCAGCCTCTGTGCTGTCCTGCCTCTTGCATACACATTCAGCTGTAGGCTGTCCCACCTCCCCCAAGCCTCCTAGTGTGCTGGACTGAAATGAACTCCACCAGGGAGGTCTCTGAAAAGAACTCAGAACTTTAGGGGTTCCTGGAGCAAGGGTAACTCTTGGCCTTTGTAGGGGAGAAGGAGTTGTCCCTGAAGAGATCTGGGTAGCTGATATCACTCACCCCTGCTGTACCCCGACCCTTGACAGTAAGGAAGCATTTTCTGGCTCCTAGTTTGGAGGTGGGAATTGTGGCAAATCCAGTCCTAAACTGATCCTGGTCATTTAGATGTACAGAAACTTGCTTATTTGTTTTTGAGTGAGTGGCTGTATGTATTTACACATGAACATTCAGATGGACGTTGCCTGCAGAGGTAATCAGGAGTTGGCATGAGTCATGGAGCTGGCCAGACAGCTTCTTCCAGCTAAGCTTCAGTGGTGGTGACTTCTGAGGCCCTGCTTGTGAATCCTGGGTCTTTCTTGACTCTTTTAGAGTTGTTTCTCCAAGAGCAGCCAGTAGCTGGGTCCTCTGTCTGAATGGCAGGGGATGCCTTCCTGGGTGCTGTCCGGCCCTGGCCCAGGACTGGATGTGGTGAGCTTAGGCAAAGGACCCTTGGACTGCAGCTCCCTCCTTATCTGGAGTGCCTCAAGGGAGGGCACACTTACAGTCTGCAGCCAAAGCCCCTGGAAATCGCTGGATGCTTTCTCTTGAGAAGTGGAAATGATCTGCCTGCCTCAGGGACCTTCGACCTGAAGAGATCGGGTGCCATGCTCTTTGAAGGAAATTGCGAAGTAATTCCTCTCCCACCTCCTACCCCATATCCTGACACAGGGGAGGCCAGGCCAGGTCCATCTGGCACAAAGTGTTCAGGCAAAAAGAGGGAACTCCGCCTCCCCATCCCTGGGCTTTTATTTCCATGGTGGCTATAAGTGATGGCGCCAGTTTGGACAGCTATATGATGTGAAAGGGGAAATAGCTTCTTCCAGACAGAGGTGTCAGCCTGGGGGACTGCCCAGACAGAAAGGAGGGGACTAGTGAGGTGAGGAGAGGAAGTTGAGATAGAGCTCTCTCTCCCAGGCCTTCCCTCCTGCGTCTCCGCCCTTTGGAGTGAGTAGGTGTTTATCAGAGACTGTCCTTGCCCCCTGGCCATCAGCAGCGCCCCAGACAGTAGTGTGCAGTGATTGCTGTGTGTCACTTCCCTCTGTGTCAGAGCCCCGGCCACGGCAGCCACATTATTTAAAAGCCACTGTACTCTGTGGGCTTAGTATCTCACTACAGAGAGAGCCTCCCCGACCCCAGCCCTACCCTGAGTTCACATGGGGCTCCTGCTTTATTCCTTCCCTTCACACACACCCCTACCCACCAGACTGCAGGGGAAGCTCTGTGTGGGCAGGGGGCTAGGCAGGGGCCTCAGGGGAGAGGGTGGGATCTCTCTGTGAGGAGTCTAAGGCCACCTCACAGCTGGCAGTGCTGTTGGCCAAGGGGGAGCCCAGAAGAATGGGACTTGTCCCTGGTCAGGTTCTTCTGCCCAATGAAGTCTAATCTGTAACCCAGAGGACCCCAGCTGATCCTTCTCTTGGCCTCCTTGGCCTTGCTGACTTGTTGCAGCAAACTGCCAGGATTCGGGCTGACCTGGCCAGAGAGGGGACCTGGGCCTCAGGGACCTCCACCTGCACAGTGGAAACCGCCTTGTTCAGGGAACAGCCTTAGAGGTCTGCAGCTTCTGACCTAACTCCTAGCAGCCTGTGGCCTATCAGTTCCCAGTCACTAGAAGGTGCCTGCCTGACACTCCCACCTTTCCCCTTCCTGGACCAGGCACTAGAAAGTCTCTTCTGTTGGGGAGGACTGCCCGGTTTCCTGGTTACCCTTGCTGCTTACAGATGTGGAGCTGGCAGGGAAGGGAGGTTTTGAAGGGGAACCAGGGCTCCTGTGCCTCTGCGAAATACCTCGTCCTGCTACCACTGGCTTACTCCTCAACAGTGCAGGTTAGCGCTGAAAGGCCTGGTCAGTGTGCCATGATAGAGGCGTGGGTAGTACCTTCTGCTAAGGGTGTGGTCACCCCTCACTGGAGCGCTCCCCCAGCCCAGGCAGGGTCCTGAGAGTATGGCACACCAAGTAAACCAGCGCTTGAACCAAACGAACCCCATCCCCAAATGCACTTAACCCCAATATCAGAATTTTCGTTAAGCTTTGAAGTTAATGAATATTTTAAATTCAAAACAGTCCACGAGTCAACCTGTGTTTTTCTAAAATTATTAAAGAAACATAAAATTGGAACATCAGCATAAACTCCAAATTGGGAATGCTGTCCAAAGTCAGGTGGGAGAGAAATGGCCTGGAAGGGGTCGCCAGGGAGAACAGCTCCCGGTAGGAGGGAAGTGAGGAGGCCCCCTTGGGGTGTGGCTTCTCTGGGGGCTATTCAGCATTTCAGATGGGCTGGCCTCCCTCTGTGACCAGGGCTCTTTCTTCGTCCCCAGGTCCCCATACCGACTGTGCCTACGTTCCAGCCCTCCACCCCTGTCCCTGAGCGCCTGGAAGCCGTGCAGCGCTACATCAGGGAGCTGCAGTATCCTCCCGGGTCCAGGGTCCTGGTCATCTCTGGCTGGCATGCTAGTCCAAACGCTGAGTGGGGCTTGTTTGCGGACTGGGCTGGAGAGGTATCAGCAGAGCACCCTCAGTCCGCAACTACATGGGTGCTGTTTGCATAGCGTCTCCATGCCCCTGGCATTAGGCAAGCCCAGCTGGAGTCTGCCTGGGTTTCAGAGGGCCCTGATGAATGCCAGACCCCCGCTCTGCCACCCACTTCCTCCTCCATGCGATGGGGCAAATGTCTCCTGAGCGGCCTGCTGGTGAGGTCCATGAGCCCAGCAGAGAGAGAGAGAGACAGAGAGAGAGAGAGAGAGAGAGAGAGAGAGAGAGAGAGAGGAAGCTCCCTTGGGGCAGTTTAAAAACTAGTAGTGTAAAGGCAATGTGTACGTAGGATGCAGACAGAGGAGGAAACGGACTTCGTACTCCAGGAGGTAACTTCCACGTCCTGGAATGTACTCCAGGAGGTAACTTCCACATCCTGGAATGTTTCCCCAGTTCTTCACCTGTTTCTTCCCTGGCAGGAGGCCAGTTGCCCAGCATGAGAAGAGCTGGACCTTCTGAGCCCCACATTCCGTGGTGTCCCTGCTCTGGGCCCCTCGACTCCCTGCGCCCAGCCCAGAGCTCTGTGTTCTGCCCTGCTAGCTGCAGGCGAGGCTGAGATGGAAGGACCAGATCTTGAGCAGGAGAAGAGCCAGGCTGGTTACTGAAAATTGGTTCCAACCCTTCCCTTGCCAGTGGGAAATTGCAGCCTGGAAAGGGGAGACAGTTAGCTCAGAAACAGTACCCAGCAATTTAGCCACAGACCCCCGATTCCAGCTTTCTCCTCTCAGTTCCTGTTGCTTCTCAGCTGGTTGGAAAATGAAGTGCCGTAAGAGCTGTCCAGAGCTCAGCCATTCTCCCAGCCCTGGCCAGCCTGGCTGCCTGCTCCTCTGCTCTCTTCCTGGAAGGGAAAGCCAGGGAGAGCAAGGGTAGAAGCCAGAGAGGATAACAGAAGGGCCATGTGGGGAAGAAGCAGCACCCTTCTCTCCCCTGCAGACGATCAGGTCTTGAGCATCCTCCAAGATGCTTCTCGAGAATCACTTTATGAGGTCTATACCTAGCCTGCAATCCCTAGGAGTGCTGGGCCCCAGGGCCTGGGGGATGTAGGGAGGGTGGGGGAGTGGGACACGCCTCTTCTAGACCGATCCAGTAAGCCCTTAACCAGCGCCACAGGTACAATCACACAGGGACCCAGTTCTTTGAAATTAAGAAGAGCAGACCCCTCACAGGGTAAGTGTGAGCGCACCTTGCCCTTCTGCACCGAGGCTGATGATGCCCGCACTGGTCTGGAGCCTCTTAGGGGGCCTTTGGGTGGAAGCTTGCGAGGCAGGCAGGGCCTCTTTCCAGGGGAGCATGCTAGCAGGGTGTCCTCACTGCACTGCCAAAGTTTCCCCACTGTACACCATGGGGCCCTAAGGATGTCATAAAGAGGGGACTGTGGCCAAGATGAGTAGCCAGGGCTCCGTGGATGAAAAGGGAACCCTAACATCCATGCTGAGCTGGGGGGTGGGTGATGGACAGCCCCCCATCTTACCTTGATGATGACAGAGAGTGGTCCCAAGTGGATGTCTATGTATGAGCCTTCTTTTTTTAATAAGAGGTGGGCCTAGCAGGAGAGAGTTCTCCCCATTTCTTTCCCTGCAGCTGCCTATGGACTCCCCATTGCAGGGAACTTGTAATAGGGGTCCCACTGGAGAGGGGAGACCCAACTGCATCTCTCACTCTCTACTCCACCATCTAATGTGTAGACCCCTGGCTGGATTCTCCCCGCAGAAGCCCTGAGGGCAGAGGAGAGTGAGGAGTGAATACCACAGCTGGGTCTGGGGGCTCAGCCTGAAGCTGTCCACAGGCTTAAAACCCCATGTTTTAAAAATTAATGTGAATTTTACATCTTGCTCCACACATAATCTGTCCATGTTTGCTTTCTTCTGAAAAATGCAGTAAATGCTTTTATTAGCTAAATTACGTAATTGCCCCCTTCCCAAGCACCTGGGTGGAATCCCGCCTCCCTCGCCCCAAAAACTTTACTCGTGTCCTGTGGCTGCTGTGTGCTGGGAGCCCAGCTGCAGCCTCAGTGGAATGGAGAAGTCCGGCACCCTCCTGGGCAAAGCCAATGGCCAGGCTGCATTCCCAGACATGGAGGCAGCATTCAGTGAGAAGGGATGAGCCAGGCCTCAGGAATAGGCTGTCTTAAAGGGGCCTGAATTCTAAGTTCAAGGGCAGGCTGGGGAGTCACCAGGCTAACTGCCCGAGATGCCATGTCCAGGCCTCAAGCAGCTGACCAGCTGTCGGGGAGCAGTTGCAATCAATTACAAGCTTATTACAAGCTCTTTACAAGTCATGCTTAGACTGGGGGTATGTGCCATGCTCTGGAAAGGATGAAATCAATGCCAAGGTCCCCAGGCATCCTTGGCATGCTTTCCCACCAGCCCCTATACCACTATTTGCAGAAGGCCCCCAGTCCAGTAGCTGTCAAAGAGCTGTCTGTGACTGCATGCCCCCCATTCATGCTCCTTGCCCCCAGAGGTCTTTGGGGCAGGAGCCTGGGGTGGGATTAGGCAGTGAAAGGGAAAGGAAGGGGCCTTCCTCCTGTCTTCAATGGCTGCCTCTTCTCCCACCCTCTCTGGCCCAGGATGGATGTGGGGGAGGGGACCTGAGCTGAGGCAGCTTGGAGTGGGGGTGGGGAAGTGGGGGGGTTGTCTCTTTCTTTCTAGCATTTCTAGTTCACTCACCCTCTCCTGACAGTCCCCTATGGGAAGTGGATGGAGACTGTCCTCATGGTTCTGCCTCCCTTCCCCCCAGGCTGATGGACCTGGCCAAGGAAATGACCAAAGAGGCTCTGCCAATCAAATGCCTGGAAGCTGTGATCCTGGGAATGTATCCTTCCTCAGCCCTGGGAGGCCTGGGAGGGGGCAGGCATACACTCAGCCCCTCTGGGCCCCGGCTTCCTCCTCTGGAAGGAGAAAACCGAGTGGGCTCTCCCAGCTCTCCCAGCTCTCCCAGACATGAACTTAGCCCTAAAGTGAAGGGGCTTAAGTGGGGCTCAGTCCCACGTGCCTCAGTTGCTAATTTCCTGGGCTTACTGGGAAGCTCTTTTTTGAGTCTTATGGTCAGAGTGACCCTGTTCTCTGAACCCCAAATTAGGGCACATTGTCTCACTAAGGCTTTTGTGCCTTTTCCAAGAACCAAACAGTCTGAGAGAAGCAGGTTGAATGTCCAAATGTTGGCATTTCCAGGACATGTTGATTTGTAGAGATGATGGATGGGATCTTTGAAACAGAATTGCTTTTTTAATAAAAGCAAATGGTTTTTCAGTCACTCTCACCCAAAGGGCAGCACTGGGGCCTATAGCTGAGCCATCAGGGTAGCAAGGTGGGCATACAAACCCCCAGCTAGGGCAAGGTGGGGAGGCAGGTATTTACAGCCAGTTCTCTGTCCTAATTGGTCCATTCTTGAGCCCTGCCAATTTTTGTTGTTTTATTATAGAAAATTTTAAGCTTTTGTGAACATAGAAAAACATAATAAATCCTATATGCCCAGCACTCAAGTTTTACCAATTCAAGGCCAAATTTGATTCATCTCTGCCCACCCCTCCTATCTCCACCTTTCCCATAGTAACATAGGCTTCTAAATAACTGCATCTGCCACCTCTGGTGCAGGCACCTGCCTCTGCGTAAAGAAGGTAAGGGGGAGGGTGCCTTCAACAAGGAGTCCACCTGCTACGACAGGTCAGGAGGAGAACATGGCGGTCAAAGACAAGGAGCACAATTTCTCCAAGGAGGACTGTGATCCAAGGGGCCACTTCCCCCTTCCCCTTACACATAGCTGCCTTAAATTACACAAAGAGACTGCAGGGGGTCCCTAGTCCCCTCCCCCAGAGGTCCCAAGAGCTACCCCTTTTGTGGCAATTAGTTTCCCGTTTCTAAGAGCCTGACAAGCATTGCCATGTCTAAAGGGCTCTTTGCTGAGACAAGCATGAAGCCAGCCCGAGAACTTCAGGCCACCGCCAGCACCTCCTTCACAATCCCATATTGCTTCTCCTTCAGGAGTCACAGACCAAAGTGGGGCCCTCCACACACATTAAAGGAGGGAGAATGCTCCTCTATCCCCAGACACTCATAGAAGCCAGTCCAGGCAGGATCACTTCATCTCAGAGGCCTTTCAGGGTTTACCTTGTGGCTTGTGGGCAGGACAGCTCCCATCTGGGAGAGGGACCTCCCCAGTGACCCCACAGCACTGCCACAGCTCCCTCGGTCACTGTGCATATGGTGGCTGCTTGTACTGAGTTTGTTCCCATGCCTCATCATCTGCCCTCTGAGCTGGTGCCTTGCTCATCTCTGTGTCCCCACTTAATTGCAAGGAGTCAGGTTCAGTAAGCATTGTAATGACTGAGAGCATAGACTTCAGGGTCCTGAATCCTAGCTCTGCCATGTACTTACTGTATGACCCCTTGGTGGCTTCCTCTGCAAAAGGAGATGACTTTAGTACCTGTCTCACAAGGTTGCTGGGACAATTGAATGACGGGGTACATGTAGGACACTTGGTGTACTATCCTTACGTGGCGTTTACTCCAGGCTTATATCCTATTTATCTCGTCCTGCCCGTTTGCTCAAGAAGAGTTTTATCAAGTAACTATTATGTGCTTGCCTCTGTGCTGGGCGCCAGAGATACAGCAAAGAACATGACAGACAAGGTCTTTGTTTTTAGTATTTGACCTTCTAGCTGAGGAGACAGAAAATAAGCAAGTAAACACAGAAATAGGTAAAATAATTACAGATTGTGTGAGTATGCCATGGAGGGAATAAAGAGTAAAGCAGACTGACTTTAGAAAAGGAGGTCAGTGGTGACGGCCAAGCCTAAGTCATGAGAAAGAGGCAGCCAAGGGGGGTGGGGGACAGCCCTCTGGTTAGAGGGAAGAGCTAGCGCAGAAGGTCCTCAGGTGGGAAATCCAGGTGGATGGAGAGGTGGAGCAAGTGGGGCGAGCCAGGTAAGAGGCTGGAGTGGGCCGCTGAGCCAGGTAGTTTTGGCCTCCTAGGCCATAAACGAGCTTGGTTTTATTTGCAAGGCGATGGGCAGTATGTATGTGTATGGGGGCGGGGGCAGTGGTGGGGGAGGAAATGTATGTGTAAGAGAGAAAGACAATGTGAGAACATATCTGAGAGGTTATAGAGTGAGGAGGAATGTGCAAATGTGACAGAAGGGAAGAAGGAGAGAGGGAGAAGTGGGGTGGTGGCCGACAGCAGGCCTCTCATCCTTCCTTCAGCCCTGAGGACCCTGGAGAGCCTTGCAGTTTGGGGTGAGGGACTCACTGTTAGCTATCATTTTGTAGCCTTGCTCAGCATCATGGCAGCAACCACTGATCACTGAGTCCTGCCTCCTAGAGATTCAGTTTACTGAGCATTCGCTGTACCCCAGGCTCAACACTAGACTGCAGGACATGGAATTAAGCCAGACTCGGTGCCTGCATTCAGGAGCCTCAGTCTAGGAGTCCATCGCACAGCCTCTCCCTGGGGTGGGGTATCCCAGGCTGCCCCTGCTGCTGGCTCAGTGCCTCTCCCTGGCTGGTTCCTTAGCTGGGCTGATGTGGCCAGTTACCTCACCAACAGCATGCCCACCCTGGAACGCTTCCCCATCAGCTTCAAGACCTACTTCTCAGGGAACTACTTCCGCCATATTGTGCTGGGGGTAAACTTCGGGGGCCGCTATGGGGCCCTGGGCATGAGCCGGCGGGAGGACCTGATGTACAAGCCACCGGCCTTCCGCACACTTAGCGAGCTCGTGCTGGACTACGAGGCTGCCTACAGCCGCTGCTGGCACGTGCTGAAGAAGGTGAAGCTGGGCCAGTGTGTGTCCCACGACCCACACAGTGTGGAGCAGATCGAGTGGAAGCACTCCGTTTTGGACGTTGACAGGCTGGGCCGCGAGGACTTCCGCAAGGAGCTGGAGCGGCATGCCCGCGACATGAGGCTCAAGGTCAGTGTGGGCTCCGGGATGGCCCACGTGCATC
>NW_011888813.1:266962-314741 GCF_000151845.1 Pteropus vampyrus
CTGGGTCGTGCCCGGGGCAGGACAGGCTCTGGGGCGGCCCTGGAGTGAGTCTTTGTTTCTTCTTCCCCACTAAGATTGGCAAAGGGACCGGCCCTCCCTCCCCCACCAAGGACAGAAAGAAGGATGTGTCCTCCCCTCAGCGGGGCCAGTCCAGCCCCCACCGCAGGAACAGCCGAAGCGAAAGGAGGTGAGGGGCAGGTCAAGCCTGGGGGCTGGGAAAAGGCTCTTTTCCTCTCATCTTCTCGCTCTTCTCATTCCCACCCTCTTTTTCTGCCCCCACCTGAGAGAGGCGATTTGTGATGGTGGGTTTGTGTATTTATGTGTTGACATCTCCCAGCAGCAGTTGAGTCTTATTTCCCCAGAGAAAACCACACTCACTGGTCCTCTGTGTGGGGCCCCGGTGCTGAGCAGGAGGCCCCGACAGAAGTCTGAAGCAAAGCTTATGTGGGAGGGAGGGCAGGAGGGGCGGCCCCTGCCACACAGTGAGTTCTCCCATGTTGCTGGGGAAGGTATGAACATCGGATGGTAGCTGGTGGAAGGCTTTGAACATAACTTTTGCCCCTGCAAGTCTGCGGTTTTTGCCTCTATCTAGAGTGCAGAAATCCCATTAAAATGCCAGGCTGTGCCTCCGAGTTGTCCTACATGTCAGTCCAGCTGTTACTTTCAGTATCATTCTCATCCAGGAGCCACCGCTCTGGTGTGGTTCAAGGGCACCAAGTAGGCCTCCAATATCCAGCATCATTCACTCTGATCTAGGAGGCTTTTTACAGAGAACAGAGTCCCTGCACAGCGATTTACACATTAAGCTTTCACAGCCAGTTGCAGCCAGATTTGCCGACCTCCCATAAAGAGCGGGAACATCTAAGAGATCGCAGGGAGCACACTCAGGACAGCACAGGCGGCCAGGATTCCAGAAACACACTTCCACAGGGATGCTACTGCTGCGTTTGGGGCGTCTCAGAGTATAGAGGGGGAAGCCATCAGGGGCAACCACCGCTGACTCCGTCCTCTCCCCCACCCCTTGATGGACCACTCATCCTTCCCTTCCTCTGCTCTCTCCTCCCTGCAGGCCTTCGGGTGAGAAGAAGCCTTCTGAGCCCAAAGCCATGCCAGACATCAACGGGTACCAGATCCGGGTATAAGGCGAGGCGGGCAGCAGCAGCCCAGCCTCACCCACTTCTGGGGGCCAGGATCTGCCTGCCAGAACCAGCCTGGCTCTTGGGGAAGGAGGGGCTGGTGAGAGGCCAGGGAGAAGGGCAGCAGGAAGAGTGTGTTCCAGCCCAGCTACCCAAGCTATTGCCCCTCCCACTGGACCAAGCTCCCTAACTTTGGGCTGCGAAGCAGTTAGTATTTTATTTGGAGTTTGTAACTTGACAACTAAAGTTTACGAGATTTGAAAACTGTTGGATCTGCCAATGACTGGCAGGCCAGTGCTTAGAAGATATAACTGCCATGGGGCTGGGGGAGGAGGGGTTGCTGGTTCTGCTGGTGCCGCTGGCCCTGGCATCTGGGATTTGGGTCCGTCCCATGTATGAGAACTGTCCCGGCCCACCAGGCCTGGGGCAGGATGGGAGAGGGGTGGAGGTATTTCTTCACTTCCACCTGTCCCGGAGGCATCTTGACCCAGGGAAAGGGAAGCGTGGTATGAAGCATTCTGGGAGAGGTCTGTGTGGCCCATGTCAGGAGCTTGACACAGGCCACATCTACTCAAGAGCAGGCCCCCATGGCCCAGGAGAGCTCTCACGCCCTTGTGGCCCCATGGACAAACAGTGCCGTGGACTGACACTGCCCACTGGCACGCCCTGTGAGGGGGGCTGTAGGGAAGCCCAGGAGAGAACCACTGGGGGATGAGTTCCCAGGCCCCTACCTCATCTTGCTTAGCCCAGCTCTGCCTGTTGCTGAAACTGGGGCTCCCTGCAGAGGGGCTCGGCTTTGCGAGGGCCCAGACTTTACACTGGATTCAGCGTGACTGTGGGGGTTGAGCAGAGCTGGCATGTCCAGGAACTGTGGCTGGGGACAGGGTGGGACACTCACGCCTGGGTCTGTTCCCAGGCAGTCCTCGGGGGTTAGGCACTACTCCGCCCCCTTTACCATCACCTCAGCCCTAGCTGTGGAAATGAAGACCAGACCAGGGAGGTTTGTGTCCCAGGCTCACCTCTCCTCACTTAGTAGCCTGTTTAGGTTTGGGGGTCCCAGTGATGATCAGGCTGTTGCATGTGACTCATCAGGGAAGAACATGAACAGCTGGAGTCAGCGCAGCCTGCCTATCACGCAGGAGAGACCTAGAAGGCAGGTGACAGGTCGTAGAGAGGTTGGCGGGACTGAGGGAAGGTTCTGGAGGTTCACGCAACAAGGGAGTGTAAGGAAAGGGTGCAATGTGGCCCCCGAATTGGGGCAGAGCCCAAGAACTGAGGAGTGTAAGTGAGAAAAGGATGCGGGGGAGAGTTTAGCATCAGGCTGCCTTGGGGAGTAGTGAGTTTCCTGTTGCAGGAGGTAATCAAGCAAAGACTAGATGGCTACTTGTCAGGAAGCTTTTGAGAGGATTCAGGTTATGGAAGGGTAGCTGAACGGGAAGCCCATTAAGCTTTCTTTTTACTAAGAGGCTAAGATTCAGCCAGGGGCAGCTATCGGTAAGACTGCAGAGGGGCCGGGAGCTTGGAAAAGGGAGGATTAGAACTAGAGTTGTAAACTCAAATGCATTACAGGGCCAGGCAGATGATTAAAAGGAGCACTGCAGGGCTGGGTAGGGACTGTAGCAAACTAAGAGGGCATATACCCCATTAAAGGGGCCACTGCTGCTTAGCTGCTCAGAGTATAAGCTCTGCATTGCCAGATTGTCTGATTTTTTTCAGAGGCCAGAACTCTGAATTTTTTTTATGTGAAATATCCTGATTTTTAAATGTTGGCAATCAGTTCAGGAAGTTTAAAAAACCAACACGAAGAGAAATCTCTGAAGTAGAGAGAACTTGTGCTGGGAAGAAGCCCACTGATATGCTTTGAGGTGAGAACTATGGAAAGTTCCAGGCTTCCCAGAGTAGGCTGGGCCACAACAGGGGCCTCACTGCTGAGGCTCCCAGAGTGGGCAGTGGCCCCATGTTCATCCTCCTCATTCTCCCTGCAGACCAGAGACATACCAGAGATGCCCTGGGCTTGTCCCGTCACCAGAGGAGGTGGAGTGGAGTGGAGAGAGTATGTTCTCAGCCTGCCAGGGAGATGGATGGTGCATGGGAAGCAAGGAAAGAGGGAGGGAGACACGGTGCCTTTGCTGATGCCCATTGGTGAAGGCACCAGGGTCTGGCAGCTCTTCAAACCAGCAGCTCTTGGCCCAGAGCAAGGCCCAGCAGGGTGACCAGTTGGTCAGTCCCTTGGGTTCCTCGTGGGTCACTAGGCCCTGGGGAGGTGCTTTACCTGTCCCCTGGGCAACATTCGACCAGACCAATCCAAGACCCATTGTAACTCCTGACTCACCATCCCATCCCATCCCAGTTTTCAGGGAGTGGGGGGTGGTCCCCATGTTCCCACATTCACCTGAGGCAGAGATGGCTCACTCTTGGGAGGCGTGAGGCTGAAAATGAGGGCTTTCGTGGATCTAGATAAGGGTGCCTCGTACAGACCGCTCATCATCAGAGACGTGGACCCAGGCGCCCCTGTGGACCACCGGGCTAGAAGGGAAGAGATGTAAAAAGGAGCTGGGAGCTTGGGTCAGAAAAACATGGGGAAGCTGCTCTTACTACAGGAGCCTAGAAGGATGCTCCAACACGCAGGTTCCTTCCCCAAAACCCTCTGGAGAAAGAAGCAGAATGAAATCCCAACTCTCATTGCTGTCTGCGAGGGAGGGAGCTGATCACCTCAAGCTGATAATCCCCAAGCACTCCCCATCCTAGCTGAGACCTTGGGCCTGTGGAGACCACCACAGGCTACAGTGGTGCTTTTTAATTTATTTTTAGCTTTTTCATATGTAGCAACCCCTCCTCCCCTCCTGGGCATGTTTACACAGGCTCTGCTCCCTGGGCTGGGCTGGCCTGGCTGCAGAGTTTCTGGGGAGGCAGAGAGGCAGGGATTTTGGGGCCTTAGTCACCATCCTCAGTATCACCTCATCTCATTTCCTGTGAGAGACAGGGGTCTGGCTCCACCTCACTCAGGACTACCTTCCAGCTCTCAGCCTGGGCTCCTCTGCCCCTAGGGTGGGGGCTGCTAGCTGAGGAAGGGTCAAGGTGAGGTCAGAGAAAGCTGCTGGATGAAGGTGGGTCAGGATGGGGAGTGATTGCTTCCCAAAGCATGATTCCTTGCACTTGGTGCTGGGTCAGAGTGCTGGGAAGCTGGATTTAGAGAGCCTGCCCACCCACCCACCTGCCCATCCTCTCCTTCCCATGGCCTCAACACATAGTCACCCTCACCCATCGTGCCAGCCACTCCATCCTTCCTGGGCCTGGCCAAGTGGGGAGAGCAGTTGCCACAGCCCCAGGTGCAATGATGAAGCCTAAGGCCAGGGTTCTGAGGAGCAGAGGGCCCAGAGGAACCATGTCCGCTTTCTGGCCCTCTCTGTCAACTCATGCCCCACCCCTTCCAGCTGGGACTTGTCTTCCTGGCTCTGGAACAGGTCTAATTCTGGCTAGTAACCCGCCCGGAGGCCTGTGTGCACCTGGGTCTCCTGCCTGGGTTGTTCTCTAGTTTAGCTACAGCAGCATCCCCAGGCCCTCCCTGGCCTCGGGCGTGCAGGGAGGTGTGAGCTGGGCCAGCATATTGACTGCATTCTTTGTGTCAGAGCTCCATTGTTGACATCCCCATTTCCCTTGTTCCTGGGAGAAATCTGTGGGAAGGGCAGGGAGGTCCTTGGAGGAGTATGGGGCGGGAGCGGGGAGGTCTGCCCCAGGCCAGGCCTGGCTGTGGTGGTGCTAGCTGTAGGTCTATCTGCACTGACCCCTGTCGCCCCATCTCGGTGCTTCAGAGTCCCAAGTATCCCTCTTTCTTCAAATTCAAGGAAAGAAGAAACTGGGCGTGCTTGGCCCTGGGCCCGGTGAGGGCTGACTGCCCCCTCCCTCGAGTTTGTGTTGGGCTGTGTGTTGTTCTAGATTTTGTTCTTTCTCCTCTTCTCATATCAGTATTGCGCCTCCCCTTTTCACTTTTACACTTTGTCTCATTCTTGTTCTCACTTTTCTTCTGAAATGAATAAAGCCTCCCAGCTCTGGTTCTGTGGGCTGGACAGAAACCATGACATGTAAGCGTTGTCTCCTTTCCTCTAGAAGCTGGGGCTGGAGTCCGCCCCAGCCAACAACCGCCAACCTCAGCAGCTCCAGGAACAACCTGACCAGAGGTGAGGGGAGCCCCAAACCAGCCAGCAGGAAACCTCGCAGCCCTTGCAGTCATGACAGAACTTCTGGGCTCCCAGACTGTCCCCCTCAGCCTGCTATAAGCCATGCAGCTCTTGGTAATCCTAATCTGGGAGATCTTTCCTGCTGGCTGTAAATGAACCCCTTCTCTCTCACATAGCCACTTGGTCCCCAGAGGCCAGAGTCTGCTCTCAGGATACATTCCAGAGCCCTGCTTCTATCCTAGTCCCTAGCAGTCCATCGGGAACAGAAGAGGGTGAATGTTCTCCCTGGAAATGAAGTTATTTCAGGAAACCATAGCAACAGGGATCTGAAGTCCCTTCTCATCACAGTTACCCGTGCAGAATCTATGGTGGTTAAAGCCACAGTTTTGGAAACATGTCTGGTTTCATCCATCACCCCTCGCTCTGCATCATTCCTCCAGCCCTGGACCTCTTCCCACACTTTAAGACAAGCCCAAACAGTTGCAAGCAACTTGCACAGAAATATCTTTTAGACCCTATAGCATTTTTCACCCTTAACCCTTCCTCCCCACTCCCCTGCTCTTTCATTCAGCTTGAGAGCAAAATCTAGATTTAAAAGGAGAGATATTTCCTATTTATTATCCCAGCTAATCCCCACAAAGCCCTAACTAGAAGTGCAGTTTAGCACAGCAAGACCTCCATTTTCAGTAGTGTGGTGGCGACGTGTGGCAGCTGGGGTATAGAGGGGTGGTCCATTGGAATCCAGGAATGTCTAGGACTGCACACCATTAAAGAGGCAGTTTTGTTATGAACAGGCTCATTTAAATGCAGTTTAACACCAAAAAGGGCCTTTCAGTAACCAGAATTGGGGACTAACTTGGATTATACACTTTTACAGAAAGGCAGTGTTGTAATTTACACAATCAAGTCCAGCTAAAATACCCAATAAAGAGTCTTGTAGGTGGGCTTCCGTGAGGTGGACGGTGGGCCCCTGGGTTGCTCTCGTGCAAATGAGGGCTGGGTAAGAGCTGGGCGAGAGTCTGTCATCAGTCAAGCAGGCTCATCGTAGTAATGCCTGACCACTCAGAATTGATATGGAGGTAAATATCATGGACTCTAGGAGGATCAGAACCCACCTTACTGGGGGTTACCTGATTTCCTGCTGCCTTTTTATTTTTTCAGGCTCATAGCATGTGCCTGCCTAATTCAGGCACATGATTGATTTAGGTTAGACCTTTGGATGAAGGTAGCGCTTCTCAGAGCCCTGAACATGAAGAAGTTGAAGCTCTGCCACCCCATCTGCCAGGATCCGACATCTTGACCACATGTAGAAGGCAGTGGTGACAGAAGTGGTGGTCATACCAAAGACTGGCCCAGATGCAAGCTGCCTGGTAATCCTTAGCATTTGCCAAGGGGGTGAGGGGACCAGCTGCTGAGGCCTGGCAGGTGGTAGAGATGGGCCACTTCAGGTCAGCTGGAGGGGCAGTCCTCTGAGGGCAGCCCACTTGGCAATATGTCCTCCCTCGAACCTGCAGCCACAAAGGATGTGGTTGTGAGAAAAACAAAACCTCCAACAATTTAAGCGTAGACACCACTCCTCTCCACAGCTGCGTGAAGCCTCAGGCCTTAATTAGGAACACAGGAACTGACTAGGGAGACTTCCAGAAGGCAGAGTTCCCTTCAAAACAATGTACATTAAGTTCACATTCTCCTAAACGGGACAAGAGCTGCACCCTACCGGGCTCTCATCTGGCTGGCCCTTGCCGGGAACAATTTGTTTTTTGGGTTGTTTTTTCTCTCTTCCTTCTTTCCTCCCCTCTCTCTTCCTTCTTTCCTCCCCGTTCTGCCCCGCCCCCCCCCCCCCACACCCAAACCATTTGCTCAGGAGGGGAGACAGACAGCAGATGCACTTGGATGAGTCTGAGTCTGAAAGTGTAAGGTCAGCTCTCTCTTCCAGGTGGAAACTGGAGGAGGTGGGCCTCTCCTACTCCTGGGAGAAGAGAAGCCATACTTTGCACTATGTAACCAATCAAAAAACAATTCTCTAGTTAGTAGCTACACCAGGGCAAGAACTAGAGAGAAAAAGTTCATTCAAAAATAGAAACACACCAGCAGCATTCTAGTTGGTCGTTTCCCTTCTCCCAGGCCCACCCCCATGTGTCTGCCTCCCCTACTCCTAGAAAGGCTATGTTCTGAGGAGCTTGGGGTGGCAAGATGTAAAGCAGAGGAGCTCTACCTCTTTAGGATTTGTTTCCTCAGATGTAAAGGTAATATACGAACACCTGAACTGTCTCATCGCAGTGCTATGTCTGCATAACGGAAGTGGAAGCACTGTGTAAATTGTTGACAGAGTGCTGTGCGAATGTTAATGTGACCCAGGCAACCAGTGGGGAAAACCTCCAGGCCAGGAAAGGGGCCTCTGAGGATACACCTCAAAGCTTAGGAGCTATAAAAATTGTTCCCAGCTCATAGGCCAATCACTCAGCCTAGCTGGGGAGAACTACCCACCAACGGCCACTGATAACTCTGGAATTTTTAAGCATCCTTTGCTTGCCAAAGCAGAAACAATGCAATTTCAGATCTGAAAATTCCTTACAAATGGAAAAAATTTTTACTTTAATTTCCATTTGTAAATTGGAAATTTACAAATGGCGAGCGGTATTCCTAATCCTAGGCTGCTTTCCTTCCGCTGAATCCCAGCCGAGGTGGTGGTTCAACAGAAGCACCCAGGTAGCTTTAAACAACTCAGGTTCTTGGAGACTGACTCAGAGGTGTGGGTCTGGGATTCTCCTCTGTTAAGGCAGAAAACCACCCCTGGTTGCAGGGCTTCCCGTGGGCATATGGGCTTGGTGGACTTACTGCTTAAGGAAGCTGGAAGAAGACAAAAGTACTAGCAGAATGAGGCCTGGGAGGGAAAAGAAACCTTTCTAGCAACAGATGGCCCACGGCTCAGCCCTGGCTCCAGAATGCAAAAGAGATGATCAGAAATAGATGTTCAGCAGGAGGCATCTGCCACATACATCATGCCTCATGGAGCTGCCATAGCTTTGACCAGGAAAACACTTCTCATCCCACTTTCTGCACAGACCCTCCTGAAATGCAGTGTGGACTTGGGAGGGGGCGTGGCAGGTCAGAGGCTGGAGAGGGACGGGAGCAGCAGCTAGAACAAGAATGAAAACAGCAGAAAGCTGTTCTCCAGCTTGGCATGGATAGAGGGCTACAGCCCCAACAAAAGTCAGGGCAGGCGGCTTCGCTCAAGCCCTATTTCCCACAGGCCTCAGAGCAGTGGGAACTTGTCTCAGTGATCAGAGGGAGATTCCAACACCGTTTTCTGGTCTAGTTTTAGGACTTAAAATCCCATCCCAGGATTGGTGTCTTCCTCTCTGCCCACCTCGTTCTCCAGGCCTTCTCTCCCCTATGCCCTTCAGGATCCTAACAGAATGACCAACAGTAGGGGGAAAAGGTAAACCTTTATTTGGAAAAGAGAGTTTAAATGATCATTTCCAAAACATAAACAAGTAAGAAAACAAAAACAAAAACACAAGGTCATCTATCAAGCTACCTGCCCCACCATCTACAGCCATTTTTAAACTGCATTTCCTGGCAGAGGGGAACAGTGATGGGCCACAGTCCTAGAATCCAATAGGGCACTGTCTCATCTCAGGAAATGCCCAGGGAGAGACAAACAGAGTAAACTGTGGGGTATGCACAGACAGGCCTGGGGCTCAGACAGGCACATGCCCGGTACCCAGGAAACAAATGTTTAAAAATATACAAGCATAGATAAATTTCCTAGAACCTAGGTGTGGACAGCTTATAACCACAAACGCAGCAGCAGAATTGAAGCTAGGTCTTTGGCTTTAAAAAAAAAAGAGAGAGAAATTAGCCTCTGGCTAAATGTCCCTAACTCTAGCCTGTTAGCTATTCCTTCAGTCTCTTTCTGGAGGCTGAGTGGGGCAACAGCACATCAAAGCTGCTTGGGCCAGCAGCTACTCTGAATGAAGGGAGATATGTGGAGGACCTTGCCCAGGAACATCCCAGGCCACACTGCAGCATCAAAAGGTTAAGGCATGCAGGTAACGAGTGGGCACGGGAGCCCCCTGAATGGGCCACAGTACCCCCGTGCTGAGAGGGAAAGCAGAGGCAATGAGCAGCCGAGGCCTTGCTGATCCAAGCAAATCCTCAAGCACTGTGACCTCGAGTTCTTGAATCAGTTTTGCCCAAGGCGACATTCCTGCTGAGGTTTGGCCTGAGCTAAACAGCAGGGTTTTTTCTAGGGAGAAAATGGGATGTCACCGGGGAGGCAGCAAAAAGTGAAAAGTAGTGGAAAGAGAGGAACAGAAACCTGCTTGTTAGGTGTGCAGAGGAAAGGGAACAAGTTCCTGAGGTCCTGAGCCCCGGGTGAAGCAGCTGCAGAGCCTGCCTGCTCCTTCCACCTATGGGACTCCCACCCTCACCCCAGTTCTGTGGGCTGCAGAGTCCAGTGAGAAAAGAATTTCCTAAAGGTTCTTTCTCCTCATCCTTAAAGAGTTTTAAACCTCAAACCACTGAACCACACACAGGAGTCTAAACTCTTGCCCCTCTCAGGGCAGCCTGGGGACAGGGGCTAACCCTAGAGAGAGCATCCCAGGCCTGTGGGGAGATCTGGGTTAGAGGCTCAGAGGCCTCTCGGGCAGGGAGTGCATTCCGGAATCTGCTCCTCCAGGCTGGGGGCCCCTTTCATTTCCAGAGCCCAGATAATGAGTATGCCCTGGCTGGCATGATGGACCCCTGATGAAACTCAGAAGATAAGAAAAGAAGGGCCCATGCCCTGCTCCTGCCTGGCAGCACACAACCACCAGGTCATGCTCTCGACCTGCCCCTTGTTCTAGGGCCCCCGTGTGGAGAGTTAGAGGCAGGCATGGCCACACAGAGCTGTCCCACCTTGAGAGGGCACACACTGCACACGTCTCACATGTGCATCTGGCAAGAGGGCTGGGCCCAGAGGTGGTGAAAGGAGGGAGGAGGTCAGCTCAGATGGTACCACCAAGAAACAGCCTTAAAGCAAATAACCAAGGAGATCAATAGCTCCCGCAACCCTGGTAATTAAAAATCAAAGGGGAGCACTGGATACATGGAAGAAAGGGGGAACCCCCTTCTGCCTCTCTCAGAGCCACCAAGTATGTGGCATAGGATCAGCAAGAAGTTGGGGCGGGGCAGGGACCACAGGCAGAGAACGTGGACAGGCCTGGAGAAAATCTAACCATGGGAAAAAGGGAACAAGGAGGGGGAGGGGAAGGGAGGGGAGGGAACGTAAGTTTCTTGGATCTAAGTTTCCAGAAGCATGGGATATTTCCACAGTCTCTGATCCAGTGAGCTCTTCTGGAAGAGAAGCTCTCTTCCCCTGGGAGCCCCATCATGGGGCGGTGACTTCCATCCCGAAGCTGGCCAGCAGGCAGAGGTGGTCTGAAGAGCAGAAGGGGTTGGGTAAGCCGTTGGCAGCCCAGAGAATCTCTTCAGAGAGGAGGGAGAGTCGGCCCAGGAGCTTGAGAGTTCCGTCCTGATACAGCCTGTGATCTGGAGCACAAAGTGGAAGCCAGTGGGTAAAGCAGCCACCGCCACAGTGCATGTGGCAGGCAGGGCTTGTGGAAGGTAAGCCTTATGAAGGCTGCATCCCCCTGGCTGTCCACCCTCCCTCGCCGCCTCCTGCTGCCTCTGGCTGAGGCATCATTTTCTCAGATACTCTGTGATATATCAATGAATGAAGCAGAGTGGGTTTTAAGGGACTGTGGCAACATGGAGAGTGTATGCCCTGGCCTAGCACTACATACAGATCTGATTTTCCAAGAAAAACTGGAAATCCAGATTTTTTTTATATAAAATCTGATTTATAAACACAGGTGATCAATTTAAACATTTTAAAAGACATGCTTTTAACAAAGTAGACATGGGACTGGTTGACTGCTACACTGTGACTATTGGTGTAGGGTAAGGAGATAGGAAATAGAGTCTCTAAGTTCTTCGCTAACCAGCTGCCACTGAATAAATCCAGTAACCTCTTAGTGCTCTATTTTTACCTCTAAAATAGGGATAGAGAATGATTGTTCTGCCCACCTCTCTCTTATGCTACAAGGATAAAAAGAGAAGGCGGACAACTAGTCTAAGGAAAGTCTGATGAAGATGACCAGTGCCAGGTAGGAATGAAATCTGCTCCTCAGCTGGTCAAGTCCTAGCAGCCCATGCCATGCCACCAAATGGCTGACCTATCATCAGCCGTTCCAGGGACCCTTGGGGAAGGATTCTAGGAACCCAGGATCCACTAGGCTTACCAGTTCCATTCCCATTCTCGCAGGAATCAGCTGAGAAGAAGATGTAATCCACTGTCGTTCCAAGACCCAAGGGCATTGTGGTGACCTCTGGGAGGCCATGCTGGGGCAGGAAATGCGTATAGGCCGAGGTCAGGTGGAGGCAGTGCTGGATGGTGCCTACAGTCCTACAGGGTGGAAGGGGAGGTGTCAGTCAAAATACATTACTGAACTTTTTCTCAAGCTTACTTTCTCGTGGGTTTTTTGAAGTTTTTTTAAATGAATGATCTCAAATAACTTAGTCTCAGCAAAAATTCTTTCTCATGCTAATAAGAGGCTGATAGTCCTAGCTATAATTAGCCTAGAAACAGACACATTTATACTCAGACCCCCTGACGTTCTTCGACCTCCACTCTTCTTGCTACCTGGTGAAGTATTCATAATATACCCCTGTCCATGGGTCAGCAAGCGCTGTGAGGCATTCCTCCCTACACAGTGAAAAGTCAGTTCTTCATCTGCAAGAACCTGGGTGGGTCAGCTCTGGACTCTACACACCTCTATGTCCCTCCATAAATGTAGCAAGTATTAGGGGAAAGGAGAGAGCTCAGCAAAAAGTGCTCCCCCAAATTAGCCTCAGGAAAGCCAGTGGGAATCTCTCTCATATACCTAGAAGGGCTGGAATGCAAGCTAAAGGAAGGAAGACTACCTGGGGAAGACAGGCTCAGGCTCAGATGTGTCTTCCTCAAGGACAGACTCGGCCCAGCCAGCAGGTCGCTCTGTAGAAGACCAGAGAGAAAGAGGTTTTATCACTGGCAGACAGCGAAGCAGGGTCGGAACCTTGCACCCTGAAATCCCTCTGAGTTCTTTAACTAGATTGCCCCAGAAGGGAAAAGGGAAAGAGACAAGGTGAGGAGAGGAAGAAAACAATGGACCAAAGTCAAGAACCTCAGGAAAGCAGACAGACAGAGGCCTCTAACATAGACATTATCTTCCTTGGCTCAACACCTTTTTTTTAAAATTGAAATTTATTTTTAATAGGTAATACAGTCACATGGTACAAACATCAAAATGTAAAGAAAAATACCAGTGAAAAGTCTCCCACTCCAGGACCCTTGCCACAGAATTCACTCCCTGGAGGCGACCGCTATTACCTAATTTCTGGTGTATTTCTCTAGAGATTTTCTATCACACACCATCCATTGTGTGTGTGAGTGTGTGTGTGTGCATGCATGCGTGCATTCACACATGTATGTGTACACTATATGCATACATACTTGCACACACATGTATATACACACACAAAGAAAAAAGACACACATTACCAATATCAGGAAAGTAGGAGGGGATATTGCAGATGCTACTGACATTAATGGGTGTTATGAACTGAATGTTTGTGTCTCTCCAAATTATGCTGAAATCCTAACCCCAAATGTGAGGGTATTAGGAGGTGGGGCCTTTGTGGGATGATTAGGTCATGAGGGTGGAGTCTTCATGAATGGGATTAGTGCACTATAAAAGGAGTCCCAGAGAGCTAACATCATACTTAACAGTGAAAACAACAACAAAGTTACAGGTCTTACACTTCTCTATCTCCAACTTATACAAAGCTAAAATAATCAAGACAGTGTGATACTGGTATAAGGATAGACATGTAGATGAATGGAGTATAATTGAGAGTCCAGAAACCATACATCTATGGTCAAGTGATTTTTCATCAGGGGAAAGATGAATGGAAAATGACTGCTAAGAGATATGGGTTTCCTTTTAGGGGTGATGATCCTGGTGGTAGTTGCACAACTCCGAATATACTAGAAGCCACTGACTTGTACACTATAAACGGGTGAATTTTATGGTATGTGAATTTAATCTCAATAAAGTTCTTTTTTTAAAAAAAGATAAGGGAATGTTATAGACCACTTCATGCCAATAAATTTTATAATTTAAATGAAATGAAATATTCCTTTATATACCTTACATTTTCTCTGTTAACTTGTTTCTGTTTTGTTGCTATTATAGTTTTTTTATCTTTTAACAAATGTCATTATTTTTATATATGAATGCTAAGCATTTCTATATATTAATACTGTACCCAGTTACTTTCCTGAATTATCTTAATGCTTATGATAGTTGTTAGTTGATTCTCTTGGATCACCAGTTGTATAATGATATCAGTAGCAAGTAATAATTTATCTCCTCCTTTCCATTTTTCACTTCTATTTTCTTACCTATGTTTCTATTTTCTAAATATGTTGGCTGCTACCTCTAAACTCAGAAGAATAATGATAATGGTCAGGTTATCTTTGCCTTGTACCTTTAAGCAAGATGCTCATTTTTGGAGCTGAGATAAACTTTTTTTTCCCAGCCCAAGGCAGATCTATGCCCTTCTCCTACTCCTAGCAGCCTCAGTGCCTAGCTCCAGGGTGCACTGCCACCACCATGTGCTCCGACTAAGATAAATGCATTTGAACGATGTAAGGGATCATCTATTTTACCCTTAATTTAAGAGGGCTCTTTTTAAAAGAATCTAGAATAAAAAGATATTGAATTTTAAAAATGTCTCTTTGACATCTAGGATGCTTTTAATATATTGAACTAGATTTCATACATATATTAGCATGATAAATTATATGAATAGATTTTGCAATAGAGAACTATGTATAGTTCTGATCAACTCCATTTGGTCATGTTATATTGCTCTTTCAATGTGCTGCTAGATTGTTTCTTGATCTTCTATTTAAATTTTTTTGCATCAATATTCATAGGGGAGAATATTAGTCTGTAGTTTTTTCTGTGTAATTGTTGTCAGGTGTTGGTGTCAAAATACTTGCTTTATAAAAATAACTTGGCACCTTTCTTCTTCTGTGTTCTGTAACAATTTAAATAGTGGAATTACAGGTTCTTTAAAAGGTTTGATGACATTCTCCTATCAGTCAGAGCTTGGTGTTTGTGTAGGACTGCATCTCTGCAAACTGTTTTTTTTCCCACTATGGTAGTCTATTTAGATTATCTCTCCTGCAATCATTTTTAGTAAATTAGATTTTCTAAAATTAATATATACAATTAAGTTCCAATTTCTTTTGCACTTAGTTGAGCAAAGAACCCTCTTATAATCCTATTCATTCTCCTGTATCTGGATACTTCTACTTGCTCCTCTCCACCTAATAAAATAGGTAGCTAGTGGGCTTATGTCTAATTGACAGCTGTTTTTCACCCAAACCACCAAATCTTCGAGTTTATTAGTTCTACCATTTTTCTGTTTTCTAAATTATTTTCATTTTTATTTTTCCTTCTGCTTTCAGTTCATTTTTGTCTAACTTCTTGAGTTGGATGCCTTATTTACTAACTTTCATCTTTTCTTATTAACGTAATTCTATGATTCTAAATATCCTATATAATTCTATGATTTTTTTTCACTGAACACTGTTTTAGCTATAATCTCACAAATATATGGTATTTTCATTATTGTTATTTTCTAGATATCCTACAGTTTCCGTTTAAATTTCACCGTTGGCTCAAAAGTTTTTTGAAATTCTTTAAATGTCCAGATGATGGTATTTTCTTTTTGTTTTTAACTTCTAGTTTTACTGCATGTAAGGTCAGAGAAAGTTGACAATACTATTCCACTGTTTGAATTGTATTGAGGTTTTTAGATGGTCTAATATATGGTCAAGTCTTAAGAATTTCCTGTGGCTACTTAAAAAGATGTCATTGCTCTGTTTTCGGTATTCAGAGTTTGATACGTATCAATTAGATTTACCATACAACATATTACTTAAATCTTCTACACTCTTAGTTATCTGTTATGGAGTGAAAAAGAGGAATTAAAACCTTTTACCATTAACTATTATCTGGCTATTATTCCTTTTTAAATCCTGTGGTTTCACTTTGTGATTGTTGATGTGACGTCCTTTGGAGCATAAATAGTTATAACACTAATATCTTCATTTTGAGTCACATCTTTTACCGTTATGATATGCCAGAAAGATAACAGTGACCAACAGGATATTGAAAATGGTTTCCCTCAACTCCAGGTTTTGCCCACGCAGCACTGTGTATAGACAGCACTGCTCTGACAGTTACACAGGACTCGAGGTCTCCATGTGCCCCATGAGACCACATGAGCACAGGAGCCACAGCTGCCTCTACTTTAGCTGCAACATCTTCCTGGCCCATTCAGCACCCAAGCAAGCAAGTAGTAGCCAAGCAAGTTCTTCTGCAGGTATTAGGAAAGGGAATAATGAGTTGTGGCATACATTGGCCAGAGGAGAAGCTGGATTCAAACTTTCCTGGTTAGAAAACTGATCAGACAGCCTTTGCTCTATGGCTGTCTGGTCAGTTTGTAAAGAGTGGTTTACAAAAACCTTCTATTAGCAATTGTTTTTTTCTATAATGAACTTAATTGGGCACATGGTTTCTTGTTAAGTGTTAAAAGACCTGAAACTCCAAAGTACAATGTGAACATGCAAGGCTCATGAGAAAGAAAACATAACCCATTTCAGTGTGTTTATGAATGATATTGGAAAGAAATCACTAATAATTGAAAAAATTTATAAGAGAGGTGCTTAAAATTTAGATTCTTTCCTATGACTTACACTCTCACAAAGGGAGTTGGGGAGAGTGTGAATTACAATGTTTTTTATTATACAACTTGGGTGATAAAGAACGTTCCAGTGCAATGCTATGGCAGCTTGCAGGAAAGTTAGACCATCACTACCTAGCACTGCAGCTCCGTTTTGCAACTCAGATGCTTCCCATTAAAGTCGTGTCAAAGTCAAGTTAGCAAGTTTTGATGTACACAGTTGGGTTAGATGAATCTGGTATGTGACTAGAAATATTTGTTAGGACATCTAAACACACCCTCTAGAAAAAAGATCACACTCCTTGTGCACTTAAGACTTTCTATTCATTGTCTAAAAATGGTGGTAGCTTTTTAGATTTGGAATCTTTAAAAGAGATTCATCAGGAGCCTGCTCAGCCCTGGGTGGGGGTACTGAACAAATGGAACGGCATGATCACAATATGTGGTGAAAGGGTGTTATTACCCAAATTTAATCTCAATTTTGAAACTACTGCTATTATTTTGCATTGTTAGTGAACTGGGTATTTATCCCCTACATAATGATTCTACTTACAAAGTGACCGTCAGTACATATTTTAAAAGTTCTTGGTTTAATTTTGTTATTAAATTGAAATGTTTATTTTACGTCTCAAGTACAGCACTTTTAAAAAAAAAAACCTATTCTTAACAAGAAATTACCAATGTAGGATCCTACTACTGTTTAACTTTAGGATTTTATAGTCTTTAAACACTGAGCCACTGGTTCCCTGTCTGACCCCAACTGACACAAGCACTTATCCCAGTTTCCGGTCACATGCCAGTCACTCAATGCACGGTAGCCATCATCATTATTACTGCTATTGCCACAGTTATAATAATATTTTACCTTTGCAATAAAAAAAAAAAAAAATTGAGCCATTGAAATGTTTGCTACTCTGCGCAAAATGCCAATTCAAATTAAATTCCTATAAGAAAAAAATAAACTCATTGCTTACCCTTAGTCCTTTTACTATAGTTTTTTCTAGTCATTGCTTGTCTTTAGTCAGTCGGTCTTCTAGCATCTCCTCAAGAAAGGTTTTTGATTGACTATAAAATTCTTGAGCCATACCTTCCTTCCTCGAAGCCTTGCTCATCTGTCTTCTGTTGAATGTTAATGTTAAGAAGTCTGACGTCAACCTGATAATTTTTACCCTTAAAAGTAGCCCGATCTTTTTGGTTCAACTGCCCAAATGATTCTTTTACCTTTGACTTCTAGTAACTTTACTAGGATAGCTGAGTGTTGATGATTCTCCTATGTCAATTTTTTACTGAGACATGGTATATCCTCTCAATCTGAAGAGTCAGATCTTTTCATCTTTGGAAAATCTTCCTTGAATCATACCTTTAAATCGTCTTCTTGTGCCATTATACTGGTTTTCTTCTTCATCATCTCCAATTATGTGTATGTTGAATCGCCTTATCTTCCACTAGTCATTTTCTCTCTAGTCCTGTCCTTTTACTTCCTTTTTATTTTGCTTCCCCCACCCCCATCTCTCGTTTTCAGCAATATCTACTGTCTCTTGTGCTGCATCCAATTTTGTCTTCATTTTATGTGATTTTTAAATTGTTTATTTCACTTCTTTCCTCTGTAGCTTACATTTCATCTTCTAATGTCTTGCCATGTGCCTGAACTTATTTCAAAAAGGCAATTATTTTATTTTTGTGCTCATTTTATAAAGGCAATTGCTTCATTTTTTTAATTCATAGGAAAATAATCATAATTTTCACATGCGTGGCAAGAATTTTTATCTTTGAAATAAGCATTCTTTATCTGCCTTTTAATTTTCTTGTTTCTTTCACCTTTTTTTCTTCTAGTATTTTAGTATGGTTCTTGTAGTATTTTATGCTGGTTCCTATTGGGTAGCCCAGCTTTGAATTAGTTGAGGTTTCTCAACCAGAGCTATTTGTATAAAGTTTACATAAAGAAGAACTGAGTATGCATTCCAAGTAACAGGAATTTTCCTTATGACACAGGGTTTTGTCTGAGTCCTTTTAATCTTTACTTCTCCTCAGCCAGAAGAGATATACAGCTCTGTTAGTATCCTATCTACCCACCCCCAACTCCCCACCCCCATAACTGAAACAGACTGCTTAATGTAAATATGGCTTGATTCCTTGATCAGTCTTTCCTCCACTTCCTCTTAGGCCTAAAACAGATTCAGACAATCTACTATCACAACCTGTGCATCTTTCTCTTGTTGACAAAATAAGGATTTTGGTTTTGTTTCTCAAGGTACACTCCTCACCTTAGAGAAACATACTCTGCTGGTTCTTTTTGAGATCCATATACCCCACATACAACTCTCTCCATACTTCGTCCAGCGTGATCTCCAGTGCTTCCTGCAGCCATTCCACTTGTGTTGTGGTTCATGGTTTCAGATATCCTCAGATCTCCTAGTTTTCTCAAAGATGGAATTTACATTTTTTAAAATTCTCCTTGTTGCTTCGGAGTTTCAGAGATAAGAAGGGTAGAATGTCAAGTAAACTCTGCTGCGTTTAACCCAGAACTTCTCAGCAGGAGTAACTTTTTAGTACAACCAGGACCACTGTCACCTTATGATTTTCAAAGCTGTATCTTGTCTCCCACATGCTGTACACATGCTAGTAATTAGCAGCTTAAGCCTAAAAAAGTTAAGTGGCTTACTCAAGGTCTCAGAGCTGGTTAGAACCCAAGTCTTGATTCCTGGTTCGTGTTCTCACTATACTGCACATTCATGCATGAATATGGCCACAGAACTCCACTGACCTTCCTTTTAAGCATACTTATTACCAGAAGCTGATCTCTCATAATTATACCCAGGAAAGACTAAGAAACTACATACATATCAGGAGTGTAGAGGAAAGAAGGCCAAGAAAACAAGCTTAGTTCTCATTACCTGGCTTAGCATCTGTCACTCCTTCCATAAGAACCAGCCCTACTGGTCGCTGACAGGCGATGTTGCAGAAGTGGAAACGTAGCAGGAAGTCTCGGCTATACTTTCGTCTCTCTGTAAACCAGGAAAAGACACACAGTGAAAGAAAGGAAGAAGAGTCACATGCTGAGACCGCCTTAATATCAAGACGCTTCCAGCATAGGGACGCGAGAAGTCTGGCTCTAAAGACGAGATTTTCCGACAGCTATGATTTAAAGTTGTCCATTTCACTGGGTGACCATGAGGAGGATAGTGAGGAAAACAAAGGAACTTGCTAAGAGAATTGAGGGGATTATACTTTTTCTTCATTGAAGTGCCAGCTTTCTCCCAAAATGGGCAAGGAGGCACAGCCAACCACAATGTGACACATGCTCACCTAATCTCTTAGGGTGACAGGAGGTGACATACTGACAGCAATCTGTGATGCCTAGGGAGCTGGGCCATAGTGGGGCCTGTAGCTTCCTCTGGTAAAGTTGATGGGAGAAGTCTTCCTGTCCAGACACCTACAAGGAAAGAACAGGTGGGAATGAGGAAACTGAGATGGAAAAGAGAACTAGCCCATGTTTTGAGACACGTGGACATAAACACAGATACAAATCACACACTACATACATAATATAAGCAATACATACATACATAATTTAAGCAAAATATGTAAGTCTTAGGGGAAGGTTAAAAATGAGGAGCTAATTAAAACCATTATTTTTTTTTACTAGAAACACTGAAATGTCCATGAGACAGGAATGAGGGATAAGAGAGTGAGGTATGTGAATCAAAGAGAATAGAACAATATGAGCATGTGGCCCTCTGAGTTTCACCTCAGAAAAACTCTTCATGACTCTCCACAGGGAATATCAACTTTCAGGGGCTTTAAGGTGCAATGGGAAAAGGTTTATCCTGATCTTTGGATCTTCTGAATCAAGGTCCAGCATCTTAAGCCTATTTTTGGGAAACCACAGGGTCAAACCAAATGGGAAATGCACCAAAGCACTTTACCGTATCTATGTCACCATCCTCGGTCAAAGCCAATGAGCAGCCTGGGAATGGACAGAACGTAGTAGGGGAAACATTCGGCAATATCAGTCATCTGTATATCTCCAACATGTGTAGCAAAATTCCCTTCATTTCATTTAACAACAACAAATATTTGAATGTGCAAGACACTAGCTAAGTGCTGGGGAGAGAGCATTAATAGATACAATCTCTGCCCTTACAGGACATATGTCCAATATGCCCTCTAAAGTAAAACAGATCTGGAATTTAATGGCCTATGTGACATTGGTCAAGTTAGTTAACTTTCTTGGGTTCAATATCCTCTACCACAAAATGGGATAATAATACCACATATAATTAAGAATCTTGATAATAATAACCACTATCAAATTATCGACTGCTTCCTTTGAAGCAGAAACTGGAAAATACTTTCTGTGCATTATTTTATTTAATCTACCAAACAAACAAAAATCCTCTGAGATCCCATTATATTCCCAGCGTATAAATAAGGCAAATGCGGCTTGAGGAAGTTAAGCAACTTGCCTAAGGTGGCAGATCAGGGATTTGAACTCAGGACGGTCTGGCTTCCAAATGAGTACTATTAATCACTACACCTAACTGTGCCTGTCACAAGTTCGGCACTTAGTAAATTATTTTCCTTATTCCCTGAGCGCCTTGATTATAGCAACTTTCTGGCAGGATAATGCCTTTCTCTGCACACGTGGCAATCAGGACATTGCTGGCACTCGAGTAACCTCAATAAAATAAAAACCTGAAATGCTCAACAGTAATTCAGTCATTCTGTGTCCTTTCTCCACTATGCCAAAAGTTAAGCATTAAGTTGGATCAGGAGGGGCAAAACAAAGGAACAGGAATATTAAGTAGCTTATAAAAAATTAGCATAGGCTGACTGCCCATCAGCGTGGCTAAATAAACTGATAAACTAGGAGGTATATATGCTATCAACATTCAGCAGTTAAAAGGAATGAGATAGATCCATATATGCATTGTTGAGTGAAAATAAACCAAGCTACAAAATGAAATAGTAATATATGTTTATAAACATACACGATAAGATTATATATCACCTGTTAGAAGCAACCACAGCATAGTATTGGAGGGCAAGAGCTCTGGGGCCAGACCATCTGGTTACAAATCCTGGCTCCACCACTAACGACCTGCATAATCTAGAGTAAGAAAATTACCTAACTTCTCTGTGCCTTAGTTTCCTCATTTATACAATGGAAGCAATAGAAACTGTCAAAATTAATGAGTTAATACATGTAAAGTGCTTAAAATAGCAGCTGGCACACAGTAAGTGCTTAATAAATGTAAATTATGATTAGATTACATTATCACAGGACCACAGATTATCACTGTAAATGCACAGAAAATGACCTGGAAGACCACCACCAAACTTCAATTATTACTTGACTCTAAAGGGAGATGTAGAGAATGTAGGTAATAAGGAGCTTTGGCCTTATTTTGTTTGAATTCTTGCAAGAATGTACTTACGTATTACTTATAAACAAAAACTAAAAGGATTCCAATATGCCAAAGGCACTCAAGAGTTCCTAACTTCCAGGCTTTGGGCACAAGAAAGCAAGGAGCCAGAACAAGTATAATGGAGATCCTGCCACAGAAGCAGCATTGGACGCCTACACCCGAATCTCTCCCTATGCCACGCTCCCACCCCCACAGTGGCCTCCCCCATTTCACCTTCCAGGCTGGCATCCCATGATATTGGAGCTCTCCGTCCCTGATGAAGTTGTAGAGAGGTGAATCAGGGACGGAATTCAGGTCCCCACACAAGATGATGGGGCAGTGGCTGCCATCTGACAACCTGGCCACCTTGTCCACTTCAGCCAACAGAATGGCCATCTGGGCCAGCTTGACATCACCTCGGCGTGGGTTGTACAGAACGTGAGTATTTGCCACACATAGTGGGGCCACTGAGACTTGCCCCAGGCCTTCTGGGACTAGTGGCTGCAGCAGCAACACCAAGCCTACATTATCCCGATTGAGGAGCTCCAAGCCAGGCCGGAAGTACTCCACAGGGCTGGCGCAGAGCAGACGGAATCTCGTGGGCTTGTAGCAGACAGCACAGCCATCCGTCTTACACCCGGTCCTCCTCTTGTAGAAACAGGTAAAGCCTGCAAGGAACACCCAGCCAAGGAGATGGATCAGAGTCCTGGAAGCCTGAATCCCTCCAACCAGTGGTAGTAACCCAGGTGTGTGTGCATAATGCATTGCTTCTGTTGCTCAATAAGGGGAGTCCTTGCCTTTGCCAATTCCTTGGTTCTGCAGAGGTTCCCTTACAGTTCTAACCAGATGACTAAGAGGCTCTAAGGGGAAGGACAGAAGGGTATGAAGCTATGTAAGTTCATAAGAAAAGCATGGAATCTAAAGTCAGACAAGCTGGAATCCTAGCTCCACAACTTACTAGCTTTGTAGCTTTGTGACCTTGAGCAAGTCACAAAACTTTTGAGAACCTGTTTCCTTACTGCAAAATGGGGATAATACTCAGTCTCACAGGGTTGATTAATTCAAAGACTAAACAGCAATATGTGTCACAATTGCTTTAAAACTGCAGAACTCTACTTTCTTTCTCAGCCACAAAGGATCTAGCTCACTCACAGGTGAGACTGCGGGTTTACTGCGACAAAAGAAAAAAGATGGTGTCTTCAGGAGAGAGCAGAAAGAGCTGTAGGAAGAAAGACTGACAAACATGCCAGGGAGCTGCCTTACCCATCATTCGCAGAGAGGGCTCCAGCTGCTCCCAGTAATGATCTTCCTGGACTTCCTGGAGACACAGGATCTGGGAAATGGACAAGGAAACCAATCACTCCAGAATACCCAGAGTGCTGAATGTGACTCCCACTCCAAGAGCAGGCATTGTGGGTCTCAGACAGGGTCACACTGAAACTTCCCTGCCAGGGTTGACTCTTCCCAGCCAGCGACCCCCAGCAAGAATAGGCCCAGAGTTAAGCTGAGGAGACCGGACACATGCACTGGATTTTCCTGCTCCTTAAATCCCTCAAGTCTCCTTCTCTGCATAAAGATGCTGGAAAGTGCACCTAGGGAGAGTCTTCTCAGCATCCGCCAAAAACTCATTTACTCCAGGCAGGAAACTCCAGCCTTAGGCAAGACTCCAGTCACATGGAGACTCCAGAACAACAATGGGAATGAATTCCTTTTCTAAGAGCACTGGGAAACAGCGCAACTTGCAGGGCAAATGCAAGATGGCACTTCTCCCTCTCTTCACTCACATCAGGGTCCCAGTGCTGGAATTCCTGCATGAGATTCGCAAAACGATAGTTCCAATTGAGGATGTCTGGGTGGCAATGCAGATAGAGCTCGGAGCTCTGCTGCATCAAGTCCTGGGCCAGGATGTTATAGGACATCAGCGTGAACTGGAACTGAGGCCCATCCCCTGCCTCCAGGCCCTGAGCATCTGGCTGAGTAGAGAAATCCTCCCATTCTCGCCACAAGATTTCTGCAAAGGGGTCAGGAAGAAAAGGTCCACAAGTACATGTAACCCACAGGCCCCTGCCATCCCCACTCATGATTCAGTGATAGTATCTGAAGTTCCATTTTTCATATCCCATGTCACCCATCCCTCTCTGTGGCAATTTAAACAGCATTCTAAGGACATTCTCAGACTAGACGGTAAGCTCCACAAAACCAGAGATAATCTTGGCCTGTTCAGGGCTGTATGTCCAGTACCTGGCACCTAGTACATGTTCAATAAATACAGGCTGGTAATTTCTCACTTGTGACAAATCCATCGGTCTCTGGGGAAATCACTCAGATGAATGTACATAATAGTCTACTGAGGTTAAAGCCATTTCTAGAGCAATCTCGGTCTTGGGTGTTTTCTAACCTCTAAACCTGGAAGAGTCTGGGTAGAAACCACAATGTATCCCCCACCTCCCAGACACAGAGCTGCAGAGTAAATTTCAAACCTATTTGAGCCTCAGAACTCATTCTTCAAATTTTATCTGTGGTACCTATATGTACCACAGATAAAACTGGAGTTATTCTGGTTGAGGCAAAGAGTGGAGGCCCAAGAGCTCTCCGTCCCTCCCTCCAGAAAGCCCTTGGGTCACCTCCAGAGAAACAACAGAACGGAGAATCAGAACTAGGGTCTGCATTCTGCTCTGCCACTACCAAGCTACATGACTTTAGGCATGTCCCACTACCTTTCTGCACTGGGGTTATTTCATCTGAAAGACCATGGTGCTGGATGAGATGATCTCTAAGGCCCCTCTAGATCTGACACTGCAAGATTCTCAAAAAACAGAATGTAGCGGCAGAGCTCCCCACCGAAAATCTTCTTTAGAGATGGCTCTGCCCACACCCACAACAACCTGCTACCCTGGTTAGCTCAGTTGTCAGACTCACCATGATAAGGAATTTCCATTGGGGGTGGCTGCAACTGCCCGAGGCCCTCAAAGGGCCAGATGGGAGCCTCTTCCTGGGGCATAGGCTCAGGTGCTATGCTCCAGGCCACCACTGCAGGGTCTTCTTCCCACTGCTCTGCAGCCAGGGCACCCATTGAGAGGACAGCACAGTCTGCATACTGGGGGCCGGACTGCATGGGGACAGCTGCCCACATTGGGCCCTCAACCTCTGGCAGTGCCTCGTCTCCTAGCACCTCAGGGCAAGGCTCCTCCAGGTTCTCTACTGCCCGCAGGTCACTCAGCTGCCTGCTTGACCACTTGTCCTCTGAAGTAGCATCCTGTTCTCCGGGATTATCCATCAGAAGTGCCAGGCTGCTCTGGGCTAGTCCCTTATCTACTAGGGGATCCTCGCTCACAGTTGAGAGCACCTGGCTCGACCCTTCTTCTTGCCACTGCTGCAGCAGGCCCTCACACTCTTCCTGGTCCGGGCCCCGAGGTGCCATGGCAAAGTCACCCTCTACCTGGGAGGACGAGCTCTTCGCCAAAAGGGCATTTTTTCGACATGGGAAGAAAGCATCTAAGAAGAAAGCCAAAATACCATGTTATAAGACAGCATCACCCCACCCCACACTCTTCTCTCAAGTAGAATGTGAATCCCATATAAGCAAGAATCATATGCATCTTACTCATCATTGATCCATCACTGAGACTGCCCATTTTAGTGCCTGGAACATCATCATCAGAGCAAAGTGCTTACCTTGTGCCAGGCACTGTTTTAAGTGCTTTACAAGAATTAACTAATTTATACGGTAGGAATCTGATATGTGTTCAGTGCAGGAATGAAAGAATGGCTAGCCCACATAATCTAGGATGGAGATAGTCATATATAACTGCACCTCTTCAGCTAGAGGTTAAAACTACTATTAAATATCAACTCTCTGTTCTGAGAACCACATTACACTGGAACCAGAACTTGACCATGAATCAGAACTGTGGGTTATGGCCTAGCACTGAAATTAACAAAACTGTGACCTTGGACAGTGCCCTCAGTGAGATGGACTCACTCTTGACTATAAAATGGGGACAAGGGAAGTTTGAATTAGATAATCTCCAAAAGCTTTTCTAGTTCTTAAATCCCCTAATCTATGAGTGCATTCCAAAAGAAAAAGTCCCAAAGTAGACAAAAGGTGTCTCAAAATCTATACAATTTACTTAACAAAGGACCTTGATCCTCTTCTCAAAGAGATTTATTCTGCTCGTAAGTCATAAACTTCATTATTAGCTTTCCCATTCCATAACACAACAGAGTCTGTAAATCAAAAGGTGCCAACAACTGATAGGAAGAGACAGCTGTCATCTCTGCTACAGCAGCCACAAATGACAGCCAACAGGCAAGAAAGGTGGGAAAAACTCTAAAATTAAAGACCCCAAAATCCAAGCATAGTATTTTGGTGCAAGCAAACACCCCCTACACACTAAATCACTGATTTATGGCACAGGGCAAGTGACACACATGATGCTGACTTCCAATTACCAGAGATTCATTTTATCAGCTCTACTTTTTTTTAAAGGCAAGAAAAACATCAGAATGGCTTAAATGTTGAAAGACACTATCTTATTTACAGCCTATATGGATTTATGTCTCTCTAAACCTGGGGCGATTTTGCTTTTAGGAGACATTTGGCATTGTCTGGAGACACTGTGGTTGTCCCAACTGTAGCGATGCTACTGGCATCTAGTGGTTAGAGAATAGGGATACTGCTGAACATCCTACAGTGCAAAGGACAGCCCCACAACAAATTATCCAGGCCCAAATGTCAAAAGTGCTGAGACTGAGAAACCTTGCTTTAAACCCATGGACTCGGTGCTGGCTTTAGTCTCAGGGACTGGCTAATTCCCTGCTCCTTGAAACATCTTCTATGTACACCAGATGGTAGAGGTTCTTTTGTTTACATGTGTGGTGGTGGCTTGTTTTTCAGCAGCAGAATGCTTTTATTAAACAAAAGAAAGAAAAGAAAAACTGTAGAAACCAAATACATAAAGTTAATACAAGCAGGACTACTTTAATGGGTGTGGGGGAGGGGGTAGGATAGGAGGAGGTGGCCCCTTCTGAGATCCCTAAAATTCTAACAATAGTTTAGAAACCTCTGGACTCGTATATGTCACTAAGGCTGGACAATGGAAAAGTTCCAGAAATGACAGCAGGAAAATGCTTTAGTTCTCTGAAAACAATTACTTCTGTAGAGCTTCTCATTCCTCAGAAGTATGTACACACGAGCCATTCCTACATTGAGTGCCCACTATATTCTGAGCAGTTAGCAGTAGAGACACGGTGAGCAAAACAGACATGACCCTGCCCTCCTGGAGCTTGCATTCTAGTAGCAGGCAGAAATATATATTTTTTATGAAATATACATATATTATGTAATATAAATTACACACAGTGAAACATTCCATTAACAAAAAGCACAGAATGCATAGCAGCACCCCTGATTTCTAAGAAACTACTTCTTGGGCCTGTCTTGCTACCTAAATTGCCAGAGAAAAGTATGGGAGTTCTGTGGGATCTTTGGGAGGAACTAACAGAAGGTCTCAGAAGAGCCTCAGGTGTTTAAAGGCCAGGACTGAAAAGTGCAGGCAGATCCAGAAAAAGTGAACTCTTTCCACTCTTATCTTAAGTATCTACTGGGCTTCCACCCCTCATCTCTAAAAGCACAGGAGACTGCTTTCAGAGATGAGGTTTAAATGAGGCTGAGCATCTGTTTTTCAACCAGACTTCTCCAAGAGAGGAGAATGACAGGCAGCTGTGAAAGGTGAGTGTGGAGTTAACCCAGGTAGAGGACAGGGTCGTCCAGTCTTCAGCCCCAACATACCTCAGGGCCGATAGGCCTTACCCAGAGAATTCGGGGATTCGCCTTGGCCCCGAGTCACCAACCCTCTGCGACACCCCCAGGGCAGTGACTTAGCGGACCTCAAAAGCCTCTCTGCACCCCAGGGTCCAAGGAGGGGCGGCCTCTGCCTCTTCCCCAGCCCCCCTCCGCGTTAACTGTGGCCCAACGACACCAGGCCACAGGCGTGATCAGGCGCCTCCCTCGAGGTTGTCAGCCAAGCCTGGGCCCCATGGAATCCAGGACTGGTACCAAGGCCGAGGGCCACCTCCTCACACCGTGGCGCTGCCGGGGGAAGGTGGTCTTGAGGCCCAACGCGCCGCACGCCGCCTCAGGCCCCGCGGGGCCGGCCTGGGCCTGGCTCCCGCCTGTCAGGACGCGGGGCCAGTACCTGAGAGGGCACGGAAGAGGCGCGCGGCCGGCAGCAGCAGGTAACACAAGCAAGACGCGATCATGGCCGGCCTGCCGACCGCGCCTGCGCCCACCGCCCCTCCTCGCCGCAGGCCGCCTGTTCTCCGGGAGCTCCGCCCCGCCCCGGACTCGCCCCGCCCCCGGCTCCACCTCCGGGCTGGCTCACGTGGTACCGCAGAGCTTCAACAACAACTTTATTAGGAGCCAAGGACTCCACGAGTTCCCGCGCGGGTGGGGGAGTTCTGTTCCCGTGGCCTGCCCCCTCCCGCCCCCAGGGACCATCCAGATGCCTTGGTTTGAAATCAAGCGCCTAATTAGGGTTCCACCGCATAATTTCTTCACCCCTCACTTTTCTTATATGTAAAATGAAGGGCTGGACTTTCTCTAAGGCGTCACCAAGCCCTGACTTCTATAATCTCACCCTTCCCAGTCCATAAGAGAGAGTAAATTCTTCCCCATTTTTCTTTTTTTCTTGACTCTACTGTCTTCCCCAGCTCAGATACTAGGTCACAAATTTTGTTCTTCCTCATCCTGTTCCAAAGGGGCCCTCTTTTTACCTAATCTGGAAAAAAAAAAAAAAAAGATGTCCACTTGGTAAGGGAGTCGAGAAAGGATGGGTGGGGTGGAGAACTTCCACAAAGGCAGAGACCAAGTCTGGTTGGTTCGTTGGTAGGTTGGTTGGTTTTCATTGAGGTATCTCTAGTGCCTACAACAGTATCAGGCACATAAATCTTTGTTGAGGGATTGAACAAAGCATATGTCACTGAACGAAGGCCAGGTCTTCTATTAACTCTATGCTACCCAAAGACCTCTTTGAGTCTCTCTTCCCTATCCCCACCCAAATCTTCTGCTCCAACCACACTCTGAAGAAGGAAGGACTGTATAATACTACCAATTTCAGTACCCAGTGTCTGAGCTGTGCAATTTCCAATTTGTGGCTGGAGCCTCGGTTGTTCAGGGAAGCCTTCTGGGGAGTCACCAGATCCTGGACCAGCTGGGTACATCATAACACTGAAAGGCTAAAAGGAAGGAGAGTCAGTACTGTGGTTTTTCCACTGTTTTTCCTTAGCTCTAGAGAAGTGTCTGCCTTTAGGTAACCACACTCATGCCTTGGCCTGAGATAAAGCAGAGACCCCAGGGGTTAATCTGAAATTTGAGAAACCTTTTGGAAGCTAGTGCACAAATGTTACCTAAGGAGCCCCCAAAGTCAGGTCCACTCCTTTGATGTGGCTGAAGCAAACCTTCCATGTATTTTTCTTCCATTTTGTCCCAATAGTTACCCAGAAGTCCATGTTCCAAATCAGATCCTAAATCAAAGTACTTAACTAGAGACCTTTTATTATTTTGTGAAATTAGAGTTTCCTTATCCACCCAGAAAATGTCTTAAAAAATACAAATTCCTATTCCCTACTCCCCAGGTTTTGATTCAGCGGGTCTGGGGTGGGGCCCTTAAACACTGACCAAGTTATTCTAATAAATGGTTTGGGAACCTCTACTAAGGACCTAGCCTCAACTGGGCTATTCAATGCATATATGGGCAAAATGCATTAAACCAACTGATGCCATGTCCTTTCAGAGGCTTTTCTTGAGGCCAGTTAAGCAAGGCTGCTCTCTTTCTGTTTCTGGATCCATAATCAGCTCTGTTAGAAAGTGTAGGATAATGTGAGAATCACAAGCTTTGGAGTTAGACCACCTGACTTCAGATCCTGGCTTTGTGACTGCCTACCTGTGGAATTTCTCAGGTTACCTAACTTCTTGGAGCCTCAGTTTCCTCACTGTGCCAACCCAAGTTAAGCTCTAAGTGTTTACAATTATATTTTTAAATTTTAGGCCAAAAACAGTTCTGGCTACTAACATAAAGTCATCTTTCACAATCCCTGGCAGAAATAAGGGTCTTCCGAATTGTAATGTAGTATTGGTAAGCAAGCCATAACTGCCGATGCTAAGAAGTCTTGGCCCGGAGTGCAGCCTCAGCCTTCCCCAGTCAAAGGAAAATTACAAGTATAATCTGCATCATCTGCAGCCTCATTATGTCAGAAATTTTCCAAGAGCCTGGATGAGCCCCTCAATTCACCCCAACTGTGATAACAGTGGAGGCAATGATAAACATCTGTTTCAACCACTGAGTGATTTCAATGGTGCAGACCAATCTAATGGGGCAAGTGGGAGGTTTTGCAATACTTTGAGGGATTTAAAATGTTTTTTTTTTAGAGGCAAATTTTCTGTATGTAGGAAATTTAAGCCCTTGAGGGTTCAAATTTTACTTATGCCAACAGGTACATATGGAAGTTTAACACCGAGGCTGCCTCTATTCATTGGTTGACTACAAGGTGGCATAATGCTTCCTTCATGGTTGCAGACCAAGGCCTAGAGCAATGCTGCCCAAGAGAACTATAATGTGAACCACATATGTAATTTAAAATTTTCTGGTAGCCTCACATAAAAACTTTTTTAAAAGAAGCTGATGACATTAATTATATTAATTTTAATAATATGTTTAATTTAACCCCATATATTTTAAAAAATTAGCATTCCAACATGTCATCAATATTTAAAAATGAAATATTTTGAGTTCTTTAAAAATTTTTTTGTACCAAGTCTTTGAGATCCAGCATGTGTTTTACATGGACAGCACATCTCAATTCAAACAAGCTGCATTTCAAGTGCTCAGTAGCTACAATCTGTGCAGGTCTAGAGGTCTCAGACAGCCTCTCGGATAGGATAGGTTGAAAAAAATTGTCCACATTTAACTCTTATGATAACCTGAAACCTGTGCACTCCTAGTAACTTGCCCTCTCTGAGCCTCTCTGAGCCTAGTAACTTCTGGGATCTCAGGATTTATGGCTAGATTTTTCCAGAATGTGCCAGACTGATCTGAGTTAGTGCATTCATTCACTCAGGTTTTCACTGATTCATGCATTCATGTATTCATTAGTGATTAGCAAGCACTCACCAATGTTTACCCCAAACTCATCCTTGTCTTTTCTCAACCTGAGGCCCACTCCTCCTCACGCATTGAAGACCCTAGCCCTGCACTCACAATATTCCCTACCTCAAATCTTCCCTTCACCAATGTGGATGAGCCAGCCCAGACCTTAGAAGCTCATTGTCACTACCTCCTCACTGACCCCATTCCCACTGTACTTCAGACACCCTTGATGTGTCATTATTGGGTACTGCTCTACCTCTGAAACCATAAATTCACACACTCACTCTAATGGATCACCCTGTGGCTGCCTCTCCTACTTTCACTCCTACACTATTTATTCTTTAACTCCACCAGACCCTTGAGTTCTCCGTCTACCCTCAAGCTTCCCCAGTCATCATTTCTTTCTCTACCCAACATGGAATCCCTATGAGCCATCTTTTAAATCACTCATTCCTTAATATCAACTCTCTTGCCCACTATTCTTTGATTACACCTGCCTAAATTCAGTGAAACCATTCTCCTTTGTGGCTCTTACATCCAGGCTGTTGAGCATAAAATTACCAACCACATGGGTTGGAGCTATTAGTGTGCTGGTCTCCAACCTCACTTCAGCCCTCAGCCCTCCCCAGCAATCCTGTGTTCTTAATTAGCTTTCTCTCCCATTTCTACAATAACCATTCCTCTCAAATTTGCTATCCTATTGCCTTCTTTCCTGCTCTCTGGAGATCATCTCCCTGCCAACTTTAGAGAAAAAATAGAACCGCCAAGTGAAAATTCTCTACTCCCTGTTACCATACCAACACACTGACCAGCACGCATAACCACTTCTTTCTCCTTTCCTCCCAACGCTGTGGCAGACCTCTGCACGAGGCTTGGAGTCTTCTTCCTCCTGCCTCCTCAGATTGTGCTCTTTCTGATCACCCCTCTTCTCTTCTTCCCTGACTCCTTTCCATTAGCATTTAAACATGCTCAAATTGCTCCTGTATTACGAAACCCTCTCTTAGCCCACATCCCCCTCCAGCCATCCCTCCATCTTCTACCTCTCCTTCACAGCCAAGCTTCTTGAAAAGAGTTGTCTGTTCCTACTGCTTATACTTCCTCACCTCCCATTCATCTTCATTTCACTGAAATATAGCTGCTACTCTCATCACTCCACCAAAACTCCACAACCCAAGCTCCCAATGCTTTCTCGGTTGTTAAATTAAATGGACACTCTCCAGGCTTTATTACTTCTTGACTATTCTTTAATTTTGCATGACTCCTCCCTTCTCGTAAGATTCTCTTCCCTCGGTTTCTGTGACATTCTTGTTTTCCTTCTAATTCCATGGACATGTTGTCCTAGTAGGTTTCATTTCAGAACACCGCCTTTTGATGATGGTATTCCAAGGATTTCATCCTTGTCCTCTCTCCTCCCCTTACTTGAACATCCTTCCTTGGGAAACTTTCACCACTCCAATGATTTCGAGTAACGTCCTTATACTGACAACTCACTCATCTACATTTTTAACCTTTTCCTGGGCCACTAACACATAAACCCTTTTGTCTAAGGACCTCTCCAGTGGATGTCCAAAGGGCACCTCAAAGATTCAACTCACCCAAAGTTGCACTCATCACCTTCCCCCACCATCATTGAAAAAACTACTGCCCCAGCTCCTCTGTTCTCTTCTTTATGAATAGCACAGTCATCTAGCAAGTTATACTGGCCTCCTGCTTTTCTCTTCTCCCCTTTTACTTTTATATCTGATCTATTCCCAAGTCCAAGTGGTTTGCCTTTCTTTGCATTATTTATTCAGTCTACTTCATCCCTGCCGTCACTCCTAGCTGGTGTCGATCCTCTTCCTATCCTCAATCCACTCTCCACCCTGCAGCTGGAGCTATCTTTCTACTCTACAAATCATGTCAGGTCACACTCCTTAAAATCTCCCTGCAAACTCCCACGATCCTCAAATACAGGCAAAACTCCTTAGCAAAGCCTTAAAGACCCTTCATTATTGGCCTCTGCTCACCTCTCATCTCATCTCTCAGCTCTTCTTTCCCACCACCGCTTTCCTTCCAATGGGAATCACTCTCCAGTGTCACTAAACTACCTGAGTCTCCCCCAACATGCCATAGGAATTTTGTTCATGCTTTTTTCTCAGCCTCAAGTACCTTTCCTCCCCCACTGGGTTTACCCCATCCCTCTACCTGTACCTGGCTGCTGCCTGATGGACCTTCATGTCTCAACCTAGGTATTCCTTCCTCAAGGAAGCCTTCCAAGATCTCCAAAACCCACCAACGCACAGACATACCACTGCCCAGAAGCCTCCTTCTATTTGTTTCTGAATTACCATTGCTAACTCTGGGTTCAACACTGTCACTGTTAGTTTACTCATCAGAACCCCTCAATAAACTTGTGTACTTCATGAGGGCCACCATTCTATCCTTATTGCCTAGCCCAGCACCAGGTCATTCAGTACATTGAATGAATGAATGAATGAATGAATGAATGAAAAATCCTTCTTTCTAAAGAGCTTCACTTTCATAAGGAAACTAAACATAATAAAATCCAAACTTGCAAAAGTGGACACATAATGGGGAATTTCTTTGCATTTTCCAAAGAATTTTTGTTTTACAAAATAATTCTGCAAGTACCTTTCTTTCAAAGACCACCCCCTATATTTGAAATCTGACTCAATTTACAACTATCATTAAAAAAATAAAAGCCTTTGCATAGAATTGGATATTATTACATCTAATAATAATTCTTCTGTTTCTTTGTTGTGCTTCCTCATCCTGCCTAATAGAGTTCATGCCAACTCTCTTTCTTTGATTTTTCTCTCCATGCCAACTTTCTTTGATTCTTCTGTCCATTTTTCCCTTGGAGAACTCAGACCTTCAGTAACCATCTACCTTATGCTAATGCCATCAAACACAAAGGCAAACTTTTTCATAAAAGGCCAAATAAGAAACAGTTTTGGCTTTGCAGGCCATAAGTCTCTGTAGCAATTGCTTGATTTTGCCATTGTAGCATAAAAGCAGCCATAGAAATACCTAAATGAGAGATTATGACTGTGTTTCAATAAAACTTTATTTATAAAAACAAGCAATGGACCAAATTTGTTCCTCACACTGTAGTCTGCCAACTCCTGAAATACATCACATGAGCCCAGACTCTTCTGAGCCATGGGCAACAGTCACCCTATGTGGGAACAACCTTGCCATGTTCAATGAACAGCAAGGGGGTCAATGTAGAGAGGTAACATGAGCTTTACTTATATCCTAACTCTGCCACTTTCTAGCTGTGTGACCTTGGGCCAATTACTTAACTTCTCTGTGCTCAGTTTCCTCTTCTGTTAAATAGGAATAAAATGTTATCTCCTAATAGAGTAATAATAGTTGTTACACAATTTTAATGTGTTTATACATGTAAAGTCCGAAGAACAGTGCCTGTATGTACAAGTGCTGTATAAATGGTAACTTATAGGATAGCGAAGGGTCCCTCTGCCCTAGTGGAAGTGTTGTAGCAAGAATATTGGCAATCAAGAAGGAAATTATTATCCTCTTAGTCTTTGGCCGTACCTTGCCCCAGGTGACATATTGCTTGACCATTTCAAGTCACAGCTCCCCGCTTCCCTGGGACTTTTTTTTGCCACTGCTCTGTGGATTAACTATAGAGTAAATTCACCTCCCACCCCTAAGAGCCTTAGGCCCACATTCCAGCACCATGAAGGCTATTCTCATTTAAAAATATATATCTATTATAATTTTGATAAAATTTGACTTCATCAAAATTAAAAGTACTCTGTGAAAGACACTATTAAGAGTAAGAAGCTAAACCACAGACTGGGCTCTGCTGCCTGCCTTTATCCTGCCTTTTCTCCAGACTCCACTTGTCAAGAGCCCATGAATGCTCCCCAGCATGAAGAAACCTCATCCTTATTAATTTCCAGCACTGTCCTTAGACCCAGGCAAGTGGCACCTTGTCCAGTGGCTATTTGTAGTGTCTTCCTCCAAATTTTCTAATTCACCTTTTGTACCTGAGACCACATGGTCCTGTCCAGGTGAAGCACCCAGCATTTAGACCAACACCTACATGCTCTCCAGTCCCCATTTCTCTCCTTTAAGGACACTTTCTTATCCTCTGCACCAGTGTGGGGCTGGCCAGATGATCCAGGACTCATGCCTACTCAGTTATTCCAGGAGTTGATCACTCCTCAGCCTGTTTAATATTTCTTTCAAAGAGCCACATGAGACTGGACCACTAGAGTGGTGTTATTATGCTGATTTAGGGTAACTCAAATTGTTTATCTGAACAGAAGCTCTGCCAAAAATGTTTTCCCAGGGCCCTCACACTCTAGGGGCGGCCCTGTCAATTTCTATCTGGTATCTATAACATGCCCCGAAAGGTTCATGTCTTAATGATGTCTGCATCCTCTCGCACAATCTTAGTGCCTTGTACATAGTGTGCTCCATAAATATTTTTCAGAATCAATGCCTGAAGGAATGAGTAACATCTCAGATTGACATATTTCTTTTGATCCAAGGTTCTATGTTTTCCCTACACAAATTCCTAGATCTTCATCATGGTTCTGAGTGGCAAAGAGGGACTTTGATGTCCCCATGACCTCCAGTCACTGACCTGGCCGTTGATGTGCTGAAAGCTTATCAAGAAGGAACACACACGCCTCCAGATTCTCTTGATGGTAAACTGCAAGTAAACTTCAACTCCAAGTCATATGAAAACAGCCAAGCTTGGAAATGACAGCTGAGTGGTTTCAAGTTAAGCGGCCCAGTAGTTAGGATGGGACAATGGTTTGGCTGCAACAAACTGTAGTGATAGAACATATATTTGTCGTGCTTTGCTTCTGATCTTCTGCTCCAAGGATGAGGATACTCTCCCAAGGGGGAAAGAAAAAAGGAAGAACTGGGTAGAAGAAAACAGACTTCACCCATTACTGAAATATTTCATACCCGAAGCACAACCACCCTGAGAGAAGAACATGGTGGTGGCTCTTCACAGTCACCTGATTAAGGGGCTTTGGTTTGGTCCTGACTCAGAGAGAAATACAACACCACTGAGAGGCCCCCCCACAGCACCTGCACACTCACAGCCAAGCCTGGGCTTGGCCCCAGTGTACATATGAGAAAAGATGACTGCCAGAGCCACCAAGAGGGTGGCAGGCTTGCTGTTGCCAGGTCCACTCACATGGATCACAATGGCTGCATGAGGTCATGGAATGTTGAAGATGAAATGAAAGTGGCTCCTAAGTCACAAAGTTGCAGACGGGTGGGCATCCTTTCGACAAGGCTCCCAAGAATAGAGCTGTACCATTCTCCCTGATCCCAGGAAGTAGCTACCTCTCCCAGACAGAGCTGGGGTCAAATTCATGCATGTCCAATTCCCACCAAAGCCCACTCTCCCCAGGGCTTTCTGGGATGGAAGGGTAACTAGAGGCCTCCCCTGGAATTTGTCTTTATGAGGGCAGAGTGCACAAAGTTTGAGACAGAGGTGAATGGACAGGTGTGCTTCTTAGTGAAACAGCAGAAAGGTGGCAAGAAGCTGGCAGCAGCCCCCAGGAGGGCCTTGGCACCATGGACAATGACGAACCTCTTGAGCCTGAGACAACAGGTGAAAAGGCATCCCATCTCTCACCACTCTGGCCCTATCAGGCCTCCTCAGTATGATACCCAGTGATCACATGAACCCCGAATCCCCTTCCCTCCTCACTTGGGACCCTCTAGACTTGAGATGACATGTTACATTGACTTGGCTTCAGGGCTTGCCAGACAGGGAGTAAGAGAGTTGAATGCAATGTCGTGCTGGAACTGGCTACTACCAGCTCTAGTTGACTTTAAAGTTTATTTTTTGAGCTGGTCAGTGTCACATTGGTGGTTTGAAATCAGCAATGTGTGAACATTTACACCACTGGAATTGGCTAACACTACACATCAGGATTTCTTTTTTTTTCTGGAGAGCCAGTTAAACATTTACCAACATTCCACGGGTTGGATGGAATCCTAAAATTGTTTGACTAATGAAGAAATTAAGACTCAGAAAGTTATCACTTCTTGATGACTAAGCTTTCTGGCTAAGCTGCTATATGTCTTGTAACTGTCAGGCCACTAGCCACTTCCACCACTTATCACACAGACCTTGTCCCACAGACTAGGAAATAAATGTTGGCGCTAGGGTCTATGGACAAGGACTAACAAAAACACGTATCTGTGTGGACTCATTAGGAACCCTACTATCTTAGCACCTGGGTGGTCAAAACTTGGACTTCTGCCACAAGTAGCCCACCTAAAGAGTAGGTTGGCCAAGATCTGACAGCCCACCTGGTAGTACAGCATGGCTTCCAGTTGATATGGGAGGACAAGCTCTGGACCTTTGTGTGTGGCTTTCAGGCACCCACAGCTGGTCCCCGATCAGTGGCCCAGCAGCAGAAAAAAACATGCCTAACAAGTGCAGGGGACTGGTGTGAGGAAAGCTCAGGCAATGAATTTCAACCCCAGAGATTTTGCAAACCCTTCCTCCTTCGTGGTCATAAAATAAATGTTAGGTTGGGAGGAGGAAAAGCTAAGTCAAATCCAGTTATTCCTCTCACCTCCTGGGACTGTTACTGTTCCAGCATATTTTACATTTGACCCAAGTTGCCTGCCCTGCCCCTTGTCCTCCCCAGCATCACGTGTGCCTGCCAATGAGGGAGCCTAGGCATTGGCACACATCCTTTCCCTGAAAGAGTAAAGCAGACTCTGAACCCCACCCATGCCAGCAAGAAAGAAAAGAGGGAGCAAGAAACCAACCTCCACAGCAGGCACCAGAAGGAGAAGGGCAGAGTAGCGAGTCTGCAGAGGACACGACGAGGAGTTAGCACAAGACCTCGCGTATGATTTTGCCTGGAGGAAGCAGTGTCAGGGAGGCAGGGCTTGCAGAATGGAGTCCCTTGGCACCTTGAGCCACATGAAGCTGGGGACAAAGGCTGAAGCCAAGACCTGAGATGCAGAAGAGAGGAACAGAGGTAGAGGGAAGCCAATGGTGGCTCTGCCTGAAAGGCAGGCAGGCTTCATTTCCAAAATCAAGGAGATGAGTTTTTCTTCCAGATGAGACTGAAACCCAGCCACTACCACAGAGCAGTGATGAAATGCTCTACTGTGAGGCTGAAGCCCCCTCGGCTGTTGAGAAAGAGAAAGCAGCCCGGGAGAGTTCAGAAACAGACCTCGAGATTGAAGGTGAGATTGAAGGGGTGAGCGGGAAGCTTACCTCCTTCCTCAAGCTGGAGAGATCTCGTTTCCCCAGTTGCCCGTGGCTCTTCCTGACGGGTTGTCCTGCTGGGAGAAGTGGCAGAAACACCTGTGCTCAATTTTGTGCCACATCCTCCTCAAGTCTGGCCTGGTGGCGGCAGCTGCAGCTGCCCCATGCTCACGGCCTGGCTCATGAGCAGAGTGGTCACATCAGCTTGTTGAAAGCTGAACCAGCAAATGAACAGGGATTTCTGGTGTTCTAAATGTTCCTACATGTGGCATCTTACTTCACCTTTGCCATAGTCCCAGGAGGTAGGCATTATCACCCGCCTTGACAGAGGAGGAAGCTGAGGCCTAAAGAGATTGTATGAGTTTCCAAAGGCCCAGGAGAGCTCACCAGTGTTCGCTGATCCCATGTCGCCCAGCTCTGCCAATCCGCCTCCTGTATTCCATATTCCAGGGGCCCCTGGAGTGTCTGTGGCCCATCCTGCATCCCGGTGACTTTCCCCTACTCACGTTAGAGTTCTCATTTCCCTGCTTGAGAGCCACATGGAGGGAGGGGGAGAGGGCTGGCTTAATTACAGCAAAGACTCGCTTACTGCAAATGACACTTCTGCCCTCTTCTCCCTCCTAGTTTCCCCAAGGAGGAGAGTGTCACCAAGAATACTTATGAAGCAAGGGAAGAACAATGCTGGCCCCACCTGGTGGGCCAGACTCAAACTTCCCAGGCTGAGGCTAGTCCAGTGCCTCTTCCTCTCCTGCGTTCTGACAGCTGGGTGATAGGCAGTGATCAGAGCCCCTAGAGACGCAGGGGAGACTGTTCTGCCAAATTCAGCTGCGAAGTTCCTAGATACTATCAGCTCACAACCTCCCCACCTGTAGTGAACATGCAACTTACCCTCCACACAGACGTCCCTCCTGCCACCCCACCCCCACCCCACCCCCACCCCCCGGGCATCTTGTTGCTCTTATTTTGACTTCTTTTCCACTTCGAGTCAGCTTCTAATGTTGCTTTCAACACAGAATTTTACCTGGTTGGAGCTGGCGACAGGTAGAAACCCTGAATATTTTGTCCCAGACTTCTGCTTCTACTCGATCCCCTCCTCATCCCTCACTCTCTGCAAGGGATAACACTGTTACAAGCTGCCTCTAAAATATAAGCATAGTGAATACAGCTTAGAAGGGGTCAGCAGAATCAAAGAGAGCAGAAATAGTGCCAAGGACAAAGCTGGGGGTTACCCAATGTTTGAACTTGACACCAACAACTCTGTGCTGGGACAGAAACTCAGGCTCAGCGGCTCCACTCCAGCTGGTGCCGAGATGCTGGGAATGTGGCAGGAGGGGCTTCCTGGGACCACCTGAGACATAAGCCTGGGAAGGAATAGCACGCTGATGGGGAGGCTGCAAAAGAGGGAGAGAAGAGAGCGGAAGTAGTTCATCCTCCTCAGGCTGTTTCTCCTATACAAACAGGGTTGTCCCTCAGAGGTGATTTTGCACCCCAGGGGATATTTGGCAAACTTGGGTAGAAGGATGCTACTGCCATCTCATGGGTAGAGGCCAGGAATCCTGCTTAATCTCCTAGTCTGCACAGGACAGCCCCTCACAACAGAGAAGTATCCAATTAATAGCGTGAGTTTGAGAAACACTGCTCTATGACTATCACAAAGACAAGACCAATTTGTAACTGTGCCTGCAAAATCAACTGGCTTGTCAAGTTGTCCTATCACCAACAAAGCTCTTATTGTCCACCTCTGAAAGGTTTGGGTGGGTTGGTCAAAGGCCCTGGGATCTGAAAGAAAAACAGACGCAGGCTTCCACTCCAGCTGGCCATGGGAAGCTCTGCCATCGACAGGGCTTGCCTAATGAGGACATGGCTGCGGGGACACCCAGGATCCAGGCAGACCAACTGTCCACTGCCCATGAGCCAGGCTGGTCTCAAGCCTATGGAACAAAGGCCCCAGGAGGTTGAAATGGAGAAGTGAAGTCCCCAGTTCTGTTAGCTGGCTTTAGCACTGATCAGTTGTGTGTGATTTCGGGCTAGATTTGTCATCGGTAAAATAGGGATGACAGTCCTTTTTGGAGAAAAAACGACAAGCAGGTCTTTGAAAGAGGAAAGCCCACTCACATGAAGGTCTCTAGCAGATTTGGGGGTCTCTCCATCTTGCTCTAATACGCCATCTTGAGGAGTCCCCTATGTCCTACTTGGGCTTATTAAAGTTGACACATCTCTAAATCTTTAGCAAGCTTTACTTTGGGCTCTTATTTTAACAGTGGTAGCAAAACTAAAACTGAAATGGAGACTCCCTCAGCCATTACAGATCACCAGCTTTTCGTCTCTTCAGACTCTCAGAGCTGTCCCAAAATGAGCAGGAGACCTAGGCCTTCACACATCCTTGGTCACTGGACACAGCCAGCCCAGGAGAGTGGGGGTGGAGCACTCTGCTCCTTCTCCAAGGAAAGCATGGGGCCTAAAACCAGGGGTCTTATCTCTTACCCAAAAGGCAAAATCCATTTGAAGCTTTCTGGAGTCAGGGTCTCCTCTCCCACAGCTGGCTGACTTCCCAGTTGGTATTGCCCTCCAGGGCATACACCCACAGGGACAGATCCTCAGAAGCAAATGTAGCCTGGGGCGATAAGGCAAAGACAGAAGAGAAACCCCATTTAATCTGTATTTTTTTTCTGCAGATACTGAGAAATTTTTCACCACTGGACAAAAAGAGCTGTACCTGGAGGCCTGCAAACTGGTGGGCGTAGTGCCTGTCTCCTACTTCCTCCGGAACATGGAGGAATCTTATGTGAACCTCAACCACCACGGGCTGGGCCCCAACGGTACCAAGGCTATTGCTATAGCCCTGGTGGTGAGCATGCCAGTGGGAGCACACAGGCCTGGCAGAGATGGGGAGTTGATAGGTGGTGGGCCCAAGCATCAGAGAGACCCCTAGGGACTCTAAATTGCATCCTTTATGCCCACCCTGCCCTACCTAGGCTCTGCTTGACTGCCAGTGGATTTCTCCAGTAGGTCCTGGGAAGGAGGCTGCTAGAGACCTGGGCCTTGGAAGTCTATGCCCTTTCCTATTCAGGAAACAAAGACACCAGCCTATCAACCCCCCAAAAGTGGCTGGGCTGTGTGCTAATGCGAGGGCACCATGCAAAATGTCAGCCTGGGTCTCAATTCCAAAACTCACTCTTGCTATAAATAGGTTCACTACTGAGCCATTCCATTCAATGTCTGCCTTTCGCAATGCTATAATTCTTAAGGATCACGCTGTAGAGTGGATCATGTTTTCCCACAGGAATAATGTTCTCTCTCTCCCTCTCTCTCTTGTCCTGGCATGAGCGAACAAAGATTTGACCTTGAATTCATCATAGCTTGATACAATTATAATTATTATATACAGAACTGACTCGCATCCCAAGAAAAGAGAAAATGTAACAACTGTATGTCAGCACTATGTCGTTTGTTTACTTAGGACAGTGAAAAGAAAGTTTGATTTAAAAAAGAAGTACTCATTTTTGTAAATGTAGCTCATTTAGCACATGCTAATTAAGAAGTTACATAAAATGTGAAATTGTGCTGCTTTCTGGGAGAGGGGAGGAAAGGAAAGGAAGAGCAGAGAAGGAACAAAGCCATCTTGAAGTTTATTGAGCGTTGAAAGACTGATTAATGAAGTGTTAGGAATGCACCATTACCTCCTGAGGTTCACGAAAAAAAAAAAAAGATAATAATGAAATCTTCTCAGGACTTGGGCCACGTGTTTCTTAGTGATATCAGTTTCTGTTTGGGGGCAGTTTTTTCTGCCTTGATTTTCTATATCATTCATTAGACAATCACTGTGACATTCTGGTGGACTGAAGTTTTATTTCTCTTTTGTACTGCTTAACTTTTCACATGTCGTGTTTCTCTGACTTAGATTAAAAGCACCCTGATAGTAGGATCATATTTCACATTTCTTCACATCTATTCCTCATCCACCTGTCTCCACGCTCTTGTACCTGGTGGACTGCGGCTCTAGAAGACCAGTGATATTCTTTGTTCATCTGTTTCCCCAGCAATCAGCACAGAGAGTGACCGGTAGATACTGGCCCATGTGAGATGAATGTTGATGGACTCGGGGAAGGGGCCACCTGCTGTATCGCACACTATGCTGGTCTGTAGGACGACTCTGGAAGTGGTCATTTCATTCCTACTTCTGGACCCTGCCAAATGACACCTAGACTAAGAGGCCACCTGAGCTATCTTGCTTGCCTCTAGCATGATAGAATTATGCCCATTCCAGAGAGCTGAGGCCAGAAGGCAGGTCTGGCTTCATCTCAAGGGTGGACCATCCAGCATTGCAGTAGCTGGAACTATTACATTTTCCCTTTTCCTGAAACTAGAGCTCCTTAGTGCTTGCTTTACTCACTGCTTGGTGCGCTCTGGAAATGCTCACGTTTAAAGATGTGTCTGTTCCCTGTGCCGTTCTGTACTGGGAATGAGGTGGGGAAGGGAAGGATAGAAGTTCTGGGTACAGCTATCCCCAGGTCCTCAGGCTACAATACCAGTCACTTCCTCCCTGTGGGAATGCAGACTAACTTAGATATAGATTATTTTAGTCCCCATGTCTCCAAACAGCCTTGAGGCAACATCCTAACTGAGAGGGTACCAGATAAGCTTGAAGCCTAAATTAGAAGAAAGGATTTTAAGGGAAGCAGGCATAGCAAATGCTTTATGCTTAAAGCCTTGTGCTCAAATACCCTTATTAAATGTATCAAGTTCTCTTTAATTTAGGTCACAGGCCTCTCTCCTCCAGGCTAAATAGTTAAAATCTGTTCTGCTCAACCTGTACCTCTTACTTTTCAGGACTTTATTTTAATGTCCCCCTTCTAAACTCCCCTGCAGAGCCCCTTTCCATGGAGGTATCCAGAATAAGCATATTATCCTAGCAATATGCTTATATTTTACATTTATATTTTATATGCATATTTATATGCAATTAATTTATATTTTAATATAAAATATAAATTATAATTTAATTTATAATTATAATTAAATATAAAATATAATTTATATTTTAAATTAAAATATAAATTAATATGCATACAAATATGCATATAAAATATAAATGTAAAATATAAGCATATTGTCCTAGCCATCAGTGGGACAGCTCATCCCCTGCACTCTTCTCCTGTTTCTATCTACTCCAGAACTGCTAGCCTCTGACATGACTTGGATGTTCAAGAGAGGGGACAGGTTCTGGGCAAGGGCAGGAAACTGACTAGGTCACCAACCACCTCTGTCTCTCTCTTCCTCTCCTTGTGGCTGAAGTCCAACACAACTGTGATCACCCTGGAGCTGGCGGACAATTGTATTATGGATGAGGGTGTCCTGAGTCTGGTGGAGATGCTACAAGAGAACTATTACCTCCAGGAGATGGTACTGCCCCCCACTCTGCTCATTCCTACCACCACACCTGGGGGCTCAGGACCCACTCGAGATAAGCCAGAGGCCCCTGCCTGAGTCCAGGCCGACCTAAAGGCTTTCTGCAATGTATCTAGGGGCACTTCTCCTCTAGAAGGGACTTCTCAGAGGAAGGCCACACACCAGATGCTGGCCAGGGAGACTGTGTTCCCTGTGGCTGTAGGTAACCCTAAGAAATTCTCTGTCTGGACCTCATGAGCTCCTAAATAGATGAACTTACTTCTGTATAGGTCCCTTAAAGTGAAATTAAAATTTAAAAAGATGCAAAAAAATTTCATAAAATATAATGTACCTGGAGAGAGATGATGGTAATGGTTACATACAATATGAATATACCTAAGACCGTTAAACCGTACACTGAAAAATAGTTATGATGGTAAATGTTATGTTATGTCTGTAGTTGCCACAATTTAAAAAAACTGAGAAACAATTAAGATAGTAATGGCTGGTTTATATAAATTCCCTCTCACTAGCCTGAAAGGACTATGTCCATTTATATCCCTACTTCTTCCTAACACAGCGAGTCATGCTTCATGAATCAACAAATAGAATTTATAATGATGATTTACTCTAAACTCATTTTCCAATTGTTTTATGCCACACTCTTAGTTTGTCTTGGCTTTAAAAAAAAAAAAAAAAAAGGTCACAATGTGCTTATCTAAAGTACTAGGGCTAAACTGGGGAAATGGGATGGCCTTGAAGCTGAGACCAGCCTGAGAGCCTCCCAACTAGGCATTGGAAAAGTAGTGTTCCTGTCTCGCTTCTCTCCTGTGCACCACCCTAATCCTTCCCATCCTTTCACCCCAGACCCCCTCTCCCCACCCGGACCCTACTGCCTCAGTGTAGGCCCCGACTCAGCTGCACTCTGACATCACCTTTGGTGGGATTTGTAAATACATAAGTGTTTCCTTGCCTTTTAGAATATTTCCGACAATGCTCTTGGTTTGGAGGGGGCCAGAATTATCTCAGAGTTTCTCAAGAGAAATACCTCTTCACTTGTGAACCTTCAGCTTTCAGGTGAGCCCATGGGAGAGGAGGGAGAGGACATTGGGAATGAAAAAGAGAGAAGAAGAAAGGGAAGGGCAGAGAGAATCAGGGTCTAACTGAACCAGACCAGGCCCTTCTGATTTCAGAGACCAGAACGCCGTGTCTACACCCTGCTAAATCCTTCCAGTCATCCTTTCCCCTTCTCCATGGCTACACTGGCTTCCAGCGTCCTGCAAAAGTGACTTCTGAATCACTTTGCAACATTCCCTCCTCTGTTTTAAAGTCTCTTCCTCCAAATATCTCTGCATGACTCGCTCTCTCTTCATTCATGTCTCTGCTCAAATGTCATCTCCTTAGGGCTGTCATTTTCTCCGACCACCCTGACAAAGCAGCTCTCCATCACCATTACTCTCTATCCTGCTTCTCTTCTTGGTTTTCTTTAATGGTATTTATTACTACCTGACCCTATTATACACTTATTTTTAATTAGTTTGTTATCTGTCTCACGGAAAAAAGTCACTTGAGAATTCTAGTACCTATAAACCTTCCCTAACTCAGGATTATGGATTGAATTTATACTGTCTGGAATCTCTAAGGCAAGAATAGCACATTTTATAATTAACATGAAAAGTTCTCCTATGCTGGTAATACCTTGTAGCATACAACAGAAATAAACATAAAACCTCTTTGAAGGAATAACCCCTCGACCCAAGCTCCATGCTGGTTGGGATTCCCACAGATAAAGCTCCGCTAAAAATGGGCTCACAATCCAAAATTGCAAAACAAGGAAACAAAATACCAGGAGAGTTATTGGATTCAACAAGTGGCCACATCATGCTCTCAAGAATTTCAGAAAATAGAACTATTAGATATACGCTATATAGTGAGTGACCATATAATTTATACTCTAAAAATCATAGGAGTATTATTAATTAACTGAAACTGCAAGCAAACAGATATCTCTTACCCAACTATAAACTATGTTTAATATGATTAAAAAACAAAAATAAAAGCATACAAGTACAAATTACTGTTTTTAAAAGATCACCCCCCCAAAGTAGAATGAAATGAAAAATATGTAATAATTGAAATTAAAGACTCAATGGATAAATTCGACAGCAAATTAGATACAGGTGAATAAAATTAGTGACCTGGAAGACAGATAAAAGTATATTTTATCTATCTTTGCAGTATGAAAAAGATATAGAGAATATAAAAAAATAAAACTATATAAAGGAATGAATAGACCCAATATAGCTAACAGGAGTTCCAAAAGGAGAAGTGAACAGATGAGCAACAATGTTTGAACAAATAATAGCTGACATGTTTCTTGAATTGCTGAATTCTAAAATTACCGAATTTTATACATTGGCTGGCTCATTATGTCATTTTATCACACTGGTACCAGATGCAGCCAAAGAAGTATTTGTGTTTCAGTGGGTGCATTCATTCATTCACTCAGCATGTTATTGTGCACCTGTTATGTGCTAAGCCCTATAGCACTATTTAGGTGCTAGAGATACAAAGGTTATTAAAAGTTCAAAGGAGAAATTTAGGAATAAGTTTCTGTGTCATTTATTTCCCAGAAATCTTTTAGACTGCTTAGCAGGACAAGGGACTAGGGTAAGAAAAGGCAGGCACTCATCTCAGTTGCACCATTTAAGAGGCACCAAAAAGCTCAGCAACTAAGTAAATAATATCTTGATCAATATTTTTTTAAAGTCTAAATTAAAGCAAAAAACATCTGGATGAATTGAATCAATACTTTGAATGAAAAACAGGAACCAAAAGGAACAGATTGGGATGAGATGAGTAAGGCTTAGCCATGCAAGTGCAGGGTCAGATCCTGCCTTTATGTAAAATTTAAAAATTTTGTTCATCATAGATGTTTTTGCATTGACTTTGATTTTTTTAAAAATATTAAAATATTATTCATTGTGATGACTGAGCTTTTCAGCACCCCTGAGATTTTGCACAGAAGGCAAGGGTCTCACTTGTTCCCATCTGGTTCTACCTTGCTGCTTAGACTAGATTAGCATTTTATATGTTACCAACTTTAGGCACTAGGCTAAGGGCTGACACTGCCAGTGATGCACAGGGAATGGTGTACCAAATCCTGGGACTCCCTGGACAGTCATGCTACAGAGAGAAGGGGATGGTAAATAGTTGCCTTTTCCCCCCTGTTTTCTTCAATGTCCATAAATTTGCTTTAAGTACTGACTACTTTTTATACATCTGATTGTCCCAAATGAAAGGGACTGGCAGAACTAGGATATGGGAGGGTAAGGGAGCCCTAGTCTGGAGAGCATTGCCAACGCCCACCTTCACCACAGGAAATAACTTCAAGGACGAAGCCGCAGAGCTGTTCTCCCAGGCCCTGTCGGTAAGAGGCAGGGGGTGGGTACACCCGAGCCATGCGGGAGATATCCCTGGAGATCTGGGGTATGTGGGGTGGCTTGGGGGGTGGCTCTGGGCATAGGGAAATGAGGCCACTTGCACGGTTTAGGGAGCTGGTGAGTGTTTAGACTCTGATGATCCTGGCAAAAGCAAGAGCAAATGGTAGGGTTGTTTTGGATGGCATTAAACTCTCCCAGCTTTCATCAACAGTTAAACAGAAAATGAATGAGAAATTGTCTTCAGTGTAAGAACCCCAGGCCACCCAATTTTGGGTACAGGCGACCCCTCCATCACACTGCCCCAAGATAAGTGAGATGTTTGCAGCCACATAGAAGACCCAAATTACCTCTTTCTCCACTGTTTTTTTTTTTTTCTTTTTTTTTCTCTAGGCCAATTACCGAATTAAGGCAGTGGATCTTAGTCACAACCAATTCTCTGATAAGGGAGGGGAGACCCTGGGACAGATGCTGGGTGAGTCCCCGCAAAGCGGGGTGGGCAGCAAAGGAGAGGGACTTGGTAGACAATCATTTGGCGGAGCTGCATCTCCTGTTTTTTAATGTTATTGAGTGTTCTAGTTACAAAAGTGATATAAACCACACCCGAAATACATCTTCAATGTGGGAAGTAAAACTTGAAAGTGATGAGGATAACATTTAGCGAATAACCTGCTGACCTCAGGGAGGCTAAGTGTTATTCAATATGCACGATGAGTATAAAATGTAACAAAAATGATTCCTATATTTGACAATAATAGGTTTAAAACTTGTGTATGATAAAAGACATTGTGGGGTAATGTAAAAGACAAGCAACCACTGGGAGTAGATATTTGCAGCATTTATATAATATAAAAGATTAGTGTTCAGATCCTACAGATCAGTTAGACAACGATAAGCATTCCAAGTAAAACAATGGTCAAAGCACATGGACAATGAAAAAAGAAAGCCAAATGCCTAACCTCTTTAGTAATTAGAGAAATGCAATTAATAAAACAACAGAAAGATCACCT
>NW_011888813.1:316210-318750 GCF_000151845.1 Pteropus vampyrus
TCCCTTGGTGTTTTACTTGGTGTGCTCTCTGAGCGATCCTTACCCCCAATGGCATGGCTACCTGCCAACTCTGAGAGTGAGTTCTCTGGGATGTGGGGGATGCGAAGTTGACTCCCTCCCTCCTCCAGCCCTCAATGTAGGGCTCCTGTCGCTGAATCTGAGCTGGAATCACTTCTGCACACGGGGAGCTGTGGCCTTGTGCAGTGGCCTCCGGGTAAGGCGCTCCCTGGGAGTGGTGTGTTGAGCCCAGGTGAGAACAGCCAGGGCCTCTGGTTCCACCATCTCAAACCTCTTCCTGATGGTGACCCCTGACGGCAGTGGTGGGGGGTGCTGTGCTCTTATCAAGGGCTCTTCACATTGTTGGCCTCTCTCCCACAATTTCTGGATGCATGTATTCTTTAGTATAAATTCTACCTGGGCCTAAGTGGCATCTTTGGGGGTACTTCGAGAGAGCATTTTAATTATGGGGTATGGAAAGCCAAGAATCCAAAAAGGATGAGTCTCAAGAGAACTTGAAACTCTGAGCTCAGCTGGGAGGGATCTGGAAAGATCTGGCAGAGATCTCTTTCTCCTGGGGACCACTGAGCTCCTAGTCTGAATGCCAGCAGGGGTTAGAAATTGGGACGCGTTTGGCTGGAGCTGTCGCATGCAACCTTCTCCCCTCTCCCTGGAGACTAATGTGACCCTGAAGACACTGGATCTCTCCATGAACGGCTTTGGGAACGAGGGCGCTGCTGCCCTAGGAGACGTCCTCAGACTCAATAGCTTTCTGGCCCATCTAGATGTTAGCAGCAACAACATCGGCAGCGAAGGGATCTCCAAAATCAGCAAAGGACTGGAGGTTAATGAGAGCCTCAAAGTTCTGAAGGTAAAGCCTAGCTGGGAATGGGCCATTTCATGTGCACGTGTGTGTGTGTGTGTGCGCGCGTATGTGTGTGCGTGTGTGTGCATCCATGTGTGTGTGTGCGTGTCCATGTGTGTTAGGATGGGGGCAGTAGGATGATGGGGCTGGATATTGCTGAAGAGAATCACTGGGAAAATCTACTTTATCTTTCGCACGTGCATGTATTCTCGGCTCTCAGCTGTGAAACCAACGACTCCCTCTGTTCTCGCCTGGTGCACGTGTGGTAGTCATCTCCTGACTGGTCTTCCTTCCAATTGGGTCCCCTTCAGGCCCTTGAGCATAAATCTGACTTCCACCCGCAACCTCCTACTTTCCCTCAGCTTAGATCCCCCATAGCCTCCTGCTGCTCCAATCCATTACTCTGATTCCTGTGCACTTCTCCGACCTCAGTTTACTCCATGCTTCCACTCGCTCCCACCCAAGGCCTCAGGGTCTCTGTTCTTCTCCTTCCTCCTGCCAGGGCCTTGCTCACACTGCATTCTGGGCCTGCAGTGCTCCCTCCCCCGCTGCTCTCCTCCGCTTGCCGAAATTATTTCCTGCCTCGGAGCACAGCTCAAGCAGCAATTCCTCGGGGAACTCTGCCAAAGCCTCAGAACCCTGCTCACTCCTTCATGCAGAACTTGCCAGAGTTTCTCATCCGAATGACTATCTGTCCCCAACTAGTGTGAGAGCTTCATGAGAAAAAAGACTATTTTTGTGTTACCCATCGTTATAGCCCTCGTACCTAGCATAGTGCTGGGTGTGTAGTAGATGCCCAATGAATATTTATTAAATGAGTGAATGAATTCATATTTCATTTTAAATTAATTTGCTTATAAGTGCTAATTCATGACATAGAAGCTTCTGGGCAGTTGGAAAACACGTGAAAGGTGAGGCTCCCTCCCTGGGGCTCCTGCCATGGGCCAGGTCTATATCAGACGATCGCCTCCTTACTCACAGCCCAGCCCGCCAAAGAGGGCTCATTAGATCCACTCGTCAGATGAGAACACCGAGGCTACGTGACCTGCTCGGGCCACACAGCTAACGGGAGGCAGAGGAGAGTCAGCTCCACCTCCCTGGCTTTCCACTACAACTCCAACTTCTGCAAGATGCGGGGACCACAGATGTGGGGGTTCTGGTGGAAGAAGAATGGCAGTTAAGAATCAGTGCAAGTGATTCCTGGCATCTGAGAGGACAACCACCTTAGAACTGCTAAGGTGACAAGAGGAAGCCGTATTCTGATGTGTGGAGGGAACAAGGTGACTGCAGACCAGACCAGAGAGCCATCTAGTGACTGGGAGAGCCGAGAGGCTGGCCTGGCTGGAGTGGGACCAGGTGGAACTCAGAGAGGAGAAACAGACCTGGCCTGCAAATGACTCAGCCCCAGTGGCCAATGAAGTCAAGGAAAGTTCAGCGAACCTGAATTTTAAAAGACTAAAAAGTTGCCTCAACAAAATGGCAGCAAGAGTTGTTCTTTTAGGATATTGGTGAATTTAACATTTTTTCTACCGTAACCAAGTATAATAAATATATTTTCATTTTTTAAAATGTTTAAAAGTGAGAAATAAAATTTAAACTAGAACTCTCAGTTTGGTCACAGGTGAAGACCACAATTTTGCCACTGGTGTTATCACTGTCTACATCCAGACCCAGCCTT
>NW_011888813.1:318800-331340 GCF_000151845.1 Pteropus vampyrus
GAGAGGCTGGCCTGGCTGGAGTGGGACCAGGTGGAACTCAGAGAGGAGAAACAGACCTGGCCTGCAAATGACTCAGCCCCAGTGGCCAATGAAGTCAAGGAAAGTTCAGCGAACCTGAATTTTAAAAGACTAAAAAGTTGCCTCAACAAAATGGCAGCAAGAGTTGTTCTTTTAGGATATTGGTGAATTTAACATTTTTTCTACCGTAACCAAGTATAATAAATATATTTTCATTTTTTAAAATGTTTAAAAGTGAGAAATAAAATTTAAACTAGAACTCTCAGTTTGGTCACAGGTGAAGACCACAATTTTGCCACTGGTGTTATCACTGTCTACATCCAGACCCAGCCTTCCTTTCCCTAATTTTGAAAAAAGAATTCTCCCTGGGAAGTGAGTCGAGCCCTACCAGGGCAGGGCTCAAGTATCTCTTTTCTCCTTGGAATGCATCAGAGCCTGGGAAACAGCTGACACACAGCACACAGTCAAAGCTTCAGCCTGCCTCATCATGAAACCATCCAGCTGAAAGCCTTCAACAATGATAGCTAACATCTGTTCGCTGCTTGCTAGATATCAAAAATTCTTTTGAATGCTTTGTTTGAATTGACTTGTTGAATCCTCAGAGCAGCCCTGGGTGATGGGTACAGAGTTGTCAGGGAATTAACTCAAGATCAGAAAGCTAGTAAGCAGAGCCACTGTGCTCCACGTTCCCAGCCGTTAGCCTCTACGCCATATTTCAATGGCTCCCAGCACCAGTGGGATAACACCCTGAGAACTTAGCTAAGCCCACAAGGCCCTGTGTGATCTGGCCAGCTCTGTGACCTTGTTCTCTCTGTTCTCGCTCGCAAAATATTCACTTCTGCTCCTTGGCACTTCTTTGCTGCATCTTATTCCCACCTCTGGTCCTGCCTCCCCTTCTTCATACCTCCCTAATCCCCATTCATCCTGCAAAGTTTTGCTCAAGTGTCTCCTCCCCTCTACTGGATGCCCTTTTCCTTGGTCCTGCAGTATCAATGTGTACCTCTATCACTGCTATCATCACACTTCTGATGCCATTTGATTGTTTGCTTATGTCCCCTTCTAGAGCATAAGCTACCTGAGGGAAGAGACCTTGTCATGTCTGCCTGTATATTTCTCAGTGCTTACACCAGCAAGTGGCACATGGCAGGCCCTCGATAAGTGTTAGATGGACGGATGGAAGGACGGATGGATGGATGGATGGATGGATGGATGGATGGATGGATGGATGGTTGAATGGAAGGATGGATGGATGGATGGTTGAATGGATGGATGGATGGTTGGTTGAATGGATGGATGAGCAGTGAGATGGGCAGATGGATGGATGTTTGGACAAATAGACAGACAGGGAGACAGGTGCTTATGGGGAAGTCTGGGTAGAAGACAGTGATTGTGATTTGATGGGAATAAATGGAAGCAGTGCTCTCCTGTCCCCATCTCAGCCATCTCTCATCTCTCCCCTCCTCCCACAGCTTTTCCTGAACCCTATAAATATGGATGGTGCTGTTTTACTAATCCTGTCCATCAAGAAGAACCCCAAATCCAAGATGGAAAATCTGGACATTTCCGTGAGTAATCGAATTAGGTAGTTACTTGCACCAGGGAGCAAGCCAGTTCCCATGACACTCTGTGTCAGCAGTCACCAACAGCTCCCTCCCTCATGGGCCCTCATACGTATGCCCCATGAAAAGGTCACTCTTTGGAGTGCAACTCTGCCCTCTCCAGGGGTCCTTTCAATAGGAGTAGCCATTCAGTCAATAACATCTCAAGGTGAAATCGTTTCCAGATCCTGGGAACCCAAGACCTGTGCACGTGAGAGTAGGCCTGAGAGTAGAGGTACAGAAACCCCAGAAACAGGGGCAGGAGGACCCCAAAAGAGGTTTACTGTCAGCTTTGTTGACAGATGGCCCAGGATCCCAGAATGGTTAGAATCATAGCATTTTTAGAACCTGAGTAATAAAACATGGATAAACTTTTATTTTCTTTTCATAACTTGGCCTACTCAGAGTAGTATTTGAGGGTAAAAATCCCCTGATAGACAAGAAAAGCCTGAAGAAGCGATTTCACTCTGCCAGGTCCTCTTGCCTGAATCTTTCTAAAGGTGGTAGCTGATAATAACTCTATCCTATTTTTGTCTACCATTTTATGCTCTTTTTTTCCTCCCCAAAAGTGATTTTATCTATGTCAGCTCATTCGATCCTACTCTGGGAGGTAGAGTGTATTCGTGTCCCAGGGCTGCTGTATCAAAGTACCACAAACTGGGTGGCTTAAACAATAGAAATTTATTATCTCACAGTTCTAGAATCTAGAAGTCCAAGATCAAGGTGTCGGCAGGGTCGGTTCCTTCTGCGGGCTGTGAGGGAGAATCTGTTCTATGCCTCTCTCCTAACGTCTGGTGTTTGTTGGCAATGGTTGGTGTTCCTTGGCTAGTAGGTACATCACCCCAATCTCTGCCTTCAATGTCACGTGGCAGTCTCCTGTGCGATGTCCCTTTGTATCCAATCATACTGGATTAGGACCCACCCTAACGACCCCATCTCAACTCGAACATCTGCAAAGATCCTATTGCAACATAAGGTCACATTCACTGGTTCTGAGGGTTGGCACTTCAACATCTTTTGTGGTGGAGACACAATTCAATCCATAACAAGATATTTTCTTCATTTTCCCATTTTATATGTAAGGAAACTGAAACAGAGAGGTTAGGTCACTTGCCCAGGACCACACAGCAAGTGAGCAACACAGCAAGGAGTAAAACCCAGGGTTTCTGCCTCCTACTCTAGAGTTCTAAAAAGGTACAGTGTTAAAGTCCTTGAACATTTTTTAAGTGCCGCACAAATATGATGATTTGCTAAGACCTTAATGCCTTGCAATTATATCAGTGATGATATTTTGAATATTTAAACCCGAGCTCCTTGGAACTGAATAATAAGTAAAGTTTGGACATGTTGCCGCTGATTATAAACACATACCCGCTTTCTTTTCACTTCGTTCCCTCGCTCCTTCTCCCCTGCCCCAGGCTCCTTCTTGTGCTCACGGGTCTTTCTTCTTGGAGGCCCTCTCTCCACCCTCATCCTACAGCTCTGACCTTGCACCCTACAATGCTGCCTTAGCCTCCAACATGCCCTGCCTCTGAATCCCAGCCACAGGTCCAGATTTTGTGGGCATTTGGTCGCCCCCGCTCCCGCAGAGCTGGCTGTAAGGTATGGACCGAGGCACTGCCTTGGTGTGTCAGGAATGTTAGAAACGGTGTAGTTTAGGCCCCAGATGTCATATAAACCCACGAGTTGGGATCACAGTGCCATTTAACAAGCCTACCAGAACAAATAGGTCTGAATTAGCCTTTTTCTTCCCTTTCGTCAACTATGCTCTTGTAACTCTAATTTGTGTTAGAATTCCTTCTTGTAGATGCTTCTAGAAATTTCTCTGGAATATCTACAAAGGGAAGGGGGTAAGCCTTTAGCCCTTAAGCATGGGTTTACTTCTTTGAAAGGCAAAAGATACTCAGGACCACACCTAAGGAATGAAGCAGGTTGATAAAATCTGTGGAAGCCAGGTTTGAGCAAATGCTATTTCACAGAACACGTTTTCTCCTGCGGCCTATTGACCCAGCTCCGAGGGCCCCTCAATACGGGGAGTTCCCAATGCGTTTTGAGCCGTGACTGGATGGTTGGAATGATAGAGCCTCTTCCAGGGCGCCTGCTCTGAAGACCAACACTGGTGTAGAAATGGACATTTCACAGCATTGGTTTCGGGCTCATCTCTCAACCCCATAGCTGCGTCTCATCTGTCACACACAGACACTTATGCTCGCCATCTGAGAGCAGAGCTGAGGTGACAGTATGTGACAAGCCCCCAACACTCAGCTAGAGCATCTGATCAATCATGTGGGAGACTTACAAGTCAAACCACAACCTCTAAAGAAAGGGAACTATACCAGGCTAGGAGCAGCACTGTAGAACAAACTGGAAAAAATTAAACGCTCTGGCTAGCCCTTGGGTGGGCCGCTGGCCTGGGTAGGGAGATGGCATGATGGTGATGCCTTCTCCATGCTGGGTCCCCTTTCTCCCTGCCTCAGAACGTGCTGGTGTCCGAGCAGTTTGTGAAAATATTAGATGGGGTATATGCCGTCCACCCACAACTGGATGTGATATACAAGGCAGTACAAGGCCTCTCTGTCAAGAAAACCATCTTCCAGTGCACAAACGCCATAAAACTGATCCAGGTAAGCCCCTGATTTCCTCTCGGAGTCCCCGTGGACACCTGGAGAAAGCTGCTCTTTGACTCCAAATCACTACCCAGAGCCCCCAACCCCTACCCCAAAGTGTCTGCACAACCCTCTCTGACAAAGAATGTCTCAAACATAGAATGTCCCCTATGAATTTCGGATCCCTCAGTAGTGCTTCCTGACGCTCACAGGAAAGGGACAGCTAAGAACCAGCTGAAGGGGAAGGGGCTTGGAATAGGATGGTTTCTATCAGCCAGGCTTGTCCCCTCGCTATTGTAGGACCGAAGGCAAGTCACTGAAGTTTTCTGTGCCTCAGTCTCTTCACCTGTAAAATAGGCATAATAATAGTACCCACCCCAGGAGGGCTGCTGTGAAAATGAAATTCTATAATATGCATGAAGTGCTTGGAGCAATGTCTGGCTTCTAATAACCACCCAACAAATGTAGGCTCTTTTCAATAACTGGTAAGGATGCCAAGACACCCCTATGGTCAGGACAGCTATTTGACGGCTTCAGCTAAAGAGAGAACCTCAAGTCTTTTATATCTAGTGGTAACCTGGCTCAAGTCTTAGATTATCTCTGGCAATCACAGGAGGCAGGTGTAACAGTGAAAATAAAAAATCAGAGACTATTAGAGCCGGAAGGGACATTAGAGTTATCACCAGCCCCAGGCCTGGTGTTTCCACCATTGGCTGTCACCCCGAGGTGGAGGCGATGGCCCTGCTTCTGGATGCAGAACTGTTGCTACCTGGGGAAGCAAGAACGGGGACGATAACATGCAAAGGTGGGTTCTGCAGGGTGCGTGACCTGGGACTGCTTCCTGCCCCCGCTTGGTCTGCTTTGTGCCTTAGCTTCCAGGACTAAATACAAGAGCTCTTGCATGAAAATTACTTTTGCGTGAAAAGTTCTAGAAGGTAAAGGGGTATCGAGTATCTTCAGATGTCCTTGGGTGGAACCAAGGGGGAATCTGTTTTGCAAGGGAAGTAAGATACTCCAGTGAACGGGAATCGAGTTATCTGATGCAAAGTGGGAGGCCTGTCCTTTGTTTAAAACAGCACAGAGAAGGGATATCTGAGTAGAGACCAAACCGGACACGCAATGTGAAACACAGTCCTTTCCTTCAGGCGACTAAAATTCTGGTTGGGAAGACGGGACAGATACAGTAACTTCTAATAGAAAGTGTCATATGATAAATAAGTGATTAAGGCAGCACATATAATCAGAATCTAAAGTGGAGGTCAAGTAGGATTAGGCAAACAGAAAAGGATGCTTCCCAGCCTAAATGCCCAACAATAGATGATCAGATAAAGAAGATGTGGTACATATATACTATGGAATATTACTCAGCCATAAAAAAGAATGAAAATTTACCATTTGCAACAATATAGATGGACCTAGAGGGTATTATGCTAAGTGAAATAAGTCAGACAAAGAAAGACAAATACCATATGATCTCACTTATATGTGAAATCTAAAAAACAAAATAAATAAACAAATGAAACAGAAAGAGACTCATAGACACAAAGAACAAATTGATGGTTGCCAGATGGAAGGGTAGTCGGGGGGCTGGGTGAAAAGTGGAAGGGAGTAAGAAGAACAATTGGTAGTTAAAAAATAGTCCCAGGGATGTAAAGTACAGCATAAAGAATACAGTCAATAATATTATAATAACTATGTATAGTGCCAGGTGGGTACTAGACTTATAGAGATATCTCTGTGTAAATTATATGACTATCTAACCACTATCCTGAAAACCTAAAACTAATATAAAATAAAAGTGAATGTCAACTGTAATTGAAAAAAAAAATTAAAATAAAAGATTCTTCCTGGAAGAAATGGGGTTGGGGAAGGGCCTTGAAGAGCAAGAAGGAGTCAGGTGAGCAGTGGCCAAGGGAACAGTTCTGAGAGGAGGAGCCCCACCAGCAAAGGCACAGAGGTGGAGCCACATGCAGGTTGTTGTGGGGAGAGGAACAGGACCCTGTGGCTCCACCAGAAGAACTGTGTGGCTCCTGGCTCACGGGGAAGCCTGGAATCAAGCCGGAAAGGGAGGCTGGGCTGAATGTGGCATACCCCAGATTTTAGGCTCAGAGGCGAGTTTGATTCTGTAGGGAGGAGGAAGCCAGCCAGAGTTGAGCCGTGGGTGTGATGTGAATTCAGCAGGGATGAAGCATTAGAAAAGGAAATGAACTGAAGAGGGGGAAATGAATGAGGACACTATCATAGCATTCTAGATATGGGATGACAACATGGCTGAGGATGACAATGGAAGCGGAGGGACAGATGCAGGAGATATCGCTATGGGGCATCTCCGGTGCTCGGGAATGGTTGGTGTGTGGTGCGTGTGTTTGTGTGTGTGGTGTGTGTGTGTGCACGCGTGCACGCGTGTGTTGGGAGGAAGAGGTCTATGGTGATAGGACAGAGCCGAAGATAATCCCAAATTTTGAAGCCCAATAACCTAACAGGAGAATGTACCCTTGCCAGATGTAGGGAAGTCCTGTGGGGAAAAGGGGCCGTCCCCGGGCCCTCCCTCCCTCTCTAGCCCCAGCCCTCCCCATTCCACCCCTTTCTTCTCCACTTTTTGGCCCCACCGAATTTCTCCCCATTCTTTTTTGCATCGGTTCTCTTAACTCCAAGCCTGGGCACATGCACATCTGTCCGCCTGGAACGCCCTTCCCCCCGCCCTTTGTCTCGCTCATTCCTACTCATTCTCCAGGTCTCTACCAAAGTGTCGCAGCCTTGGGCAACCGTTCGCAACTCCCTAGTAAAGAGTAAATAAATGCCCTTGCCCTTGCAGCCCTCCCCTTTACCCTTCCGCCGCAGCTGTGAATCCTCCAGGACAGAAGCTGCATAGGATCTTATCGATAGCACCTGTCAAAGTAACAGGCCCTTGTTAAGGTCAAGGTTCTTAGTTGCTGCCCACGGAATCCATTCTAACTAGGTTCAGCAAGGAGGGATGTATTACCAGAGATAGACCACAGAAACATTGAGAGGGCCGAAGAAACAGACTCTGGTTTGAGATTCCAGAAATGGTTTCCCAAACATCTTGACTGGGTTGCCGGGATGGCTGCTGCTTCTGCCGCAATCAGGAACCTGCCCAACCAGGAATCGCCCCTGAATCAGAAAGCGGCCCCCACACCTGCCCACAGCCTGCTCTCTGCAAATCAGACCTCTCGCACGTAGGTCTCACCCAAGTGCTTGGCGAAGCCCATCCCATCCCGACTCCTAGCTGCAAGTGGGCTTGGGGAATGCCAGCTTTTAGCTCTATAGAGAGACATACTATGAAGGAACTGGAGTGGGCGTCAAGGGCTCACCGTGGTATTCACCACAACATCCAGCAGCTGTTTGCAGAATCGATATTCACTTCGGATGTGTTGGATTAAGGTGCCAGTGGGGTGTCACCATGGATGTGGGAGCAGCTGCTGAGGATGCAGAACTGGAAATGTGGGATTGGGAGTCACCCCAGGGAGGAGGGCAGCGGGGAGGAGGGCAGGGAGGAGGGCAGCGGGGAGGCAGTGCACACCAGAGAGGGAAGTGTGGGGAAAGGAGAGCAGAGGCCAAGGACTGACCCCTGAGAAACTTCTCCGGGAGCAGGATGTCTGTAGGAATGTGGATCGATACAGCTGGGCCTTGCCTGGGGCCTTTGAGAGTGGGAGGGGAAGAGAATCAAAAGAAAAAAAATACCAAGAAAAGGATCCCCATAGGATATTTTAATGATTTTGAAATATCATTATATCATTGTACTAATATATCAATATCAATATATTAGTACAGTGCATTTCATAAAACATGTACAGTAAAAAGGTGATTTATGGATGAGTAGATAGACAGACAGACAGATAGGCAGATAGACAGATGAAAGAATACACATCTGGATGGTGGGATTAGATTTATGGGTTATTTTTTATTTTCTTCTTTCTACTAATCTAAAATTACCTTACAATATGAGTAGGTAATATTTTTGAAATGAAAACGATGAAATATTATTTTTAAAATACTCTAACACAGTACATCTCCGTATAAGCCTTTGCACGAAATGATGAGTGCTGTGCATTCTGAGAGCCAGCCCTGCGGGTCACACGACATGGCTATGGTTCGGTCTTCTGGCCTCTGAGCTGACAACAGCCCACCCACCACCCACAGTGCACCACCCACAATGGTCTTAGCAGAAGCAATTTCAAGACTAAATAATACTTGTCAATACGGTGACCCTCCCTACTCCCTCGATGCTGTGGGACCGTCACAGCATCGACACCAGTCTTTCCACCTTTGGAACCGCATGGAGATCCTGCTCAGTGGGCTGGGGCCTCCTGGAAACTGGGCAAATGCACAAGAACCCACGTGGCGTGCAGTTGGCCGTGCCTCAGTTTGTCCGTGTAGGGCTCCTGATCTTACGCGGCTCTAACATCCGGGAGACTCAAGTTCCTGGGTCTGCCTTCTCACACTCCTGCTCTGCCTGCTAGGTCTGCAGCTGGGCCGCCGTGTGATGGGAGGGGAGCGAGAGTTATTATAGATGTTAAATGGTCAAGTGTTTGCTCCTGGTGTCTCCTGCCTCTCTCAGAACTATGCAGACCAGCACAAAATCACGATCTTGGACTTCTTCAAGAGCTTGAACCCTAACAGAATGATCACGATGCCTGTGGGTGAGTTCCGGAAAGCCATGTTAAAGGTACGTTGATCCCTAGTAGCCACAGGCACTGTGTGTGTGCATGTGTGTGTCTGCGTGTCTGCGTGTGTGTGTGTGTGTGTGTGTGCGTGCGTGCGCGCGCGCCTGGATTGTGGGTAAGCAGAGAGCTCCATTAACTTCACATGTTCTATCCACCTCCTCAGCAAAACAAGGTCCCCATAAACCGGTACCAACTCAGGGACCTGATAAAGCGGATGTATGAGAAGAAGACAGGCATGGTGAACTTCAGGTCAGTGGCTGGCCCCCATACCACTTTTGTTCCAGGAAAGTCCTCAGTTCTCCATAAGTCACCCCGGCTGGATTGGCCTGAGCTCCAGGGACAACCCTGTCCGCATTTTATTAGGTCTGACCTCCCCCACCTCGCCTACCCTGCACAGCGGGCGGCCTTCACCCTGGGCCCCAAGGCTGGCCCCACTGTTTACCTTCTTCTCATCTTCCATTGGCTCAGCCATGCTTCAGTCTCGACCACATGCTGCAGGCTTTAGGGCCAGTCTCTGAGGACACAGTGCGCACAGCCAATAGGAGGTGACACAAGGGAGCAAATGATTAGATCCCAACATATGAGAGAGGCATGGCCGTATGCAGGACTCCCAGTCTCCAAGTCTTTAGAATGGGGTGATAACCGCAGCACCCAAAAGGGTTCTGTAAGGGTCAAATGGGGACAGTGCATGTAAGGGGCTGGCACATATCATCCAGCAAAGGCCTTTCCCTCAGGAAGGCTCAGGCTTGCATACATACCCTCCACCCCTTGCCTCTGTCCTTAACTTTCCCATCTGCCTCCTGGAAGTGCTTATTCCTCGGGACACTTGTGGGAAGTGCCCAAGGCAGAGCTCAAGAGATCAGTTTCCAAGTCCTGCAACTCCCCGGACCCAATTTTGCAGACAAGGTCACATGACCATCGAGAGGCAGTCCTGAGGTCTGTGCCTCTGAGTTTCAAGAACTGAGTGAGGGGCTCTCATGGGCCCTGAGATGACACCCTACAGCTCTATTAGTTCTGACTGAAGAAGCAGAGTTGTAATTTTTATCGTTGCATGAATTTTTTATTTTCAGTTTTTGGACCAAATATCTACTTGTAAAAATTCTAAATCCGTGGAAGTATAGCAAGGAGAAAATGAAGGTCCTCTTTCATCTCACCCCACTCCCACGTTTCACTCTGCCTTCCATGGTGCCCTCATGATATTTCCATATCTTTCCATACCTTTCCCCACGTACTCACAATTGATTTGTGTGTGTGTCTGTGTGTGTGTGTGTGCGTGTGTGTGTCTGTGTGTGTGTGTGTGTGTGTGCGTGTGTGTGTGTGTGATAAAATGGTTAAAAGCATGAGCTATAGGGCTAAACCACCTGGGTTCCAATCCCGGCTCCACTCCTGCGGAACCTTGGGCAAGTTACCTGATCTCCCCGTGCCTCAGTTTCCCCATCATTTAACAGTCTTTGAGGATTAAATGAATTAATGCCTATGAAGCAGTTAGAACATTGCCTGGCACATGGTAGACTCAGAGTACGCACGTGTCTTATTATACGTTATATCACACACACACACACAGTTTCTTATCATCCATAGAATCATACGATCGCATTCCTCTGAACGTGCTTTGCCTTACAGTGTGTCTGGGGATCGATCTTTCCATATCACCACATTTAGAGCCATCTCAGTCTTTTTATCTACCACATGGTATATCACAGTAGAGAAGTCTTGTAATTTAATCTCTTCTTTATGGACATTTACTTCCAATGTTTTGCTACTACAAATCCTACTGCCACCAACATCCTTTTGTATACAGTGCTTGCTCACGCATGTTTAACATGGGCTCAGTGGAGTGGGCCCAGTGCAATCGTTGGGCCGAAGAGTGTGCACATTCTAAGTTTAAATTACTGCCAAATCCTTGCCGACAACGTAAACCAGCTCTCTCCACTCCACCCTCATGCCAACACCAAACCTTATTCACATTCAATGCTCTACCAAGCTGAGAGATGGGTTTACAAACGGCCTCACTTGAAGTTGAGCCTGTCAAAACATTCTCATCAATCAGCCATGAGGCTGCATTGGTGCTCAGCATTATCCCCTTACCTTTCAAACCAGCTTACTGTAAATGGTGAAGCCATAGCAACAAGTCTGGCCTGGAAAGAAGTCTCTGTGACAGAGAAGTCCTGGCAAGTCGGATGGTGACAGAGAGGAGGCAGAGAGCTGGCTGAAACCTCAGTGGACAAACACCAAGGCCAAGACTGTGAGCGAGCCAATAAAGTCTGGCTTGGTCTTGGCATCTCTGGGCTGCTGCAGGTGTGCCCTTCACCAGAGGAGCACCCTCTGGTTTTAGCAACTAGCAGGGAGCACATCCTTGGAGGCCTCTTTAACAGCCATGAAGACAAATTGGGAATGCAACGGGGTTGCTAGGTGGCAGGAAAAGAGCAGTGGGAAGGAGGTCAGTGCACAAAGCGCTCATCATAGTAATTGTAAACTGTCAAGGGGAAAGATTTCTGAGATGCGGAGGCAGTTGCAGAGGGAACAGATGCTCAGGAAATGAGGATAGGGGCCTTTAGAAGCAAAAGCCGAGGGGTCACGTGGAGAGAGCCCAGGACAGGAGACAGAGAGACCTGGCTTCTAGTCTAGGCCGGGCACTGCCTGGCAACCTGACCTTGGAACCTCATGGTTCCACCTGAGAAATGAGACAATAAAGGCTTCCCAACCTATTGTAGGAACCTACCATTTAGCATTAAAAAAAAAAAAAAATTCCTTGGGAAACTGGGAAGACAGTAGGAGCTTAGCAAAAGAAAAGCAATAATAGTCAAGAAAAGCATACACAGAGCCGGGGGGAGGCCGGGGAGGGGGTGGTACCTTAAAGGGTTGTGGTTAACCGTGTCAGTCCCCTTCATGGATGAGCAAGGGCAGGAACTGTCTGATGCATCTCTGTAGCACCATGTGGTGTCTGGCACATAAGATGCTCAATAAATACCTGTGGAATGAATGAACGCATTCACCTGGAGATTCTTTGGGGCAAGTGGTGGAAAACTGGAAATATTTGAGGGGGTCTCCAGGAACCGACACTTTAGAGCACCAGTGGCATACTGGAATGGCATCTAGGAATCAAGTCACTACCTTTGGGTCTCACTTTGCTGCACCAAGGCTGGCGGTGAGGCCAAGGCCTCTCTGCATGTGAGGCGGAGTCATTATTTGAATAATTTTTGTCCCCATCTCCACAGCATATTCCCCTTTCTCGTCCTTATTCAAAGTCTTCGCCTAAAGTTGAATTTGGGTAGTACAGGGGCTCAGAGTCAAAATTGGGATGATGAAAAGAAAATAAAGAAATGCAATCAGGAGTTTGTGGGCTGAAACTCGTGTCTATCACACCTGTCAGGGTATGCAGATGTCTTTGCTCCAACTCTTCAAATAAATCAAATCTGCTTAAAGTCAGGGACTGTGTCTTTTAAGTCTATTATAACCCATAAAATTCTCCATCAAATCCTCTGCCCGTAGTGAGCATCCAATCACTGCTGGTGCCTGGGTGGAACCCTGCAGGTAATGAGGCCATGAAGTATCAAAGCTTCTTATGGATTGTAGGTTATAGATCAATAAAAACCGCAAAGTTTTCTCAAGATGCTTTTATGTATCTTTTGC
>NW_011888813.1:333588-336164 GCF_000151845.1 Pteropus vampyrus
TGGCCAAGGTGGCAGCCGTGGTGTCCCCAGGGGACCAGGCTGCCTTGTCAAGCAGAGGGCTTTGGATTCATTTTGTTTTGCTTTGTTTTAAACAAAAGAAAACAATGATTGGCAAGGCAAGCTTGCGTCCTAGGTGCTGGCTGCCGACCAGTGACCTTGAACGAGGAAAGAGAAAACAGTTCTCCTTCAGGAAGCAGACACCCTGAGCAGGAAGGGAATATGGGGGCAGCTTGGTGGGGGGGCACCTGGGGCCCAGTGGTACCTTTTAAGGAGGGACTGGGGTGTGACCTTCTGAGGGCTCTCGTGTTACCACCACCTTACAGAGTTCTTGATGAGCTGGTGTGGGGCTGCTGTGGTGACCAGATGAATAAGACCTAACTGTGAGTGTGCGCATGCGTTGTGGTAAAATCAAGAACATAATGGATCTTTTTTCCAGTTCCATGCCCCAGAACTTTAAACACCCTTGGAATTTCCTGAGTGAGAGGAGTGTCTGTTATGCTAATGAGGTGACTCAGGGTGAGCCTCTAGATAGTTTCAGGATGGGGCTGGTCACCAGAAAGACCAGCCACGTGAGTGGAGGTTGAGACTTTCAGCCAACAGAAGGAGAGGAGGTTGGAGATGGAGTTCAAGCACGCAGCCAGAGTTCAATAAATCATGCCTCACAGTGAAACCCCAATGAAAACTCTGGATGACGAGGCTCAGTGGCACTTCCTGGGGTGTGAACACATCCATGTGTTGGGAGGGTGGTACCCCGACTCCACAGGGAGGGAGTACAGAAGCTCTGGACTCGCTCCCAGATCTTGCCCTGTGTGTCTCTTCATTTGGCTGCTGCTGAGTTGTATCCTTTATAATAAAACGATAATCATAAGCATAGCATTTTCACTGAGTCCTGAGTCATTCTAGAGAATTATCAAAATTGGGCAGGGGAGGCGGTCATGGGAGCACCCCAATTTGGAGCTGGCTGGTCAGAAGCACAGGTGTCCTGGGGACTCCACTTGCAGCTGGTGTGTAAAGTGGGTGTTGTCTGTGGGGGACTGGGCCATTAATTTGTGGAGTCTGAGACTAACTCTGGGTGGTTAGTGTCAGAATTGAAATGCAGTACATGCACTCCAGGTGGCTTTACCACATGGGGAAATGGAACACATATGCACAAAAGTATGCTCGAATTTGAATTATAGAGACATGACATGAATATGTCCATGCCAGGAAAGAGAGTGTCTGTTCCCAACAGAGGGGCTGACCTGTGTACTAACCCCCAGACCTGCCTGCTCTCTTGCCGGCATCCTAACTGCTGGGCTTTGCTGCAGCCACTCCCTGCTTGTAACTCTCTCCTGCCTGTACCTCTATATTCCCAGCAGAGGGCGCTCCAAACTCACAAGTCCTCAATTCCGCAGCGCTTTGGCTCAAGGGTTGGGTGAATTCCAGAAAAAGAAAATAGGAGCCCAGACTGGTTCTGGGAAATCAAATTATTAGGTGCCTGAAAAAGACAGCAATGCAAATGGCTTCAGTGACACAGGTCACAGTGGGGGAGGTCCCTAGGCTAGAACCCTCAACCTGCCTGGGGAGCCAGTTTCTCCATTCAGGGCCAGAACTAGGTTCTGTGGGGGCTGAGCTTACACAATTTGGAGAGCCTTTTTAAAAATATATAATGTTAGGTATAGAAAACGGATGTTCATTTAAAATGAGGGCAAAAATTACAACAAATGACTCATTTAAAAATTTTTGACAATGGCATAAACCTCAAATCCTCCCAGGGCCTCCGAAGGGGCCTGGTAGAGTGAGGGTCCTGGCAGCTGGAGCCTTTTTGGGTCCCCAGTAAGGCCACCCTGCCTGCATCTCCTCCAGTAGAGAGCAGACACCTTCCTAACGCAGAATCCAATTTGCTTCCTGAGCCCATCCTGCCGCAAAAACAGGCTAAAAGGACATGATTTCCAGGGGTTCCATCCTGTGAGGTGCTTGCCTCATTCCCCACACCTCTCATCACCTCTGTCCTTGGGGCAGCCAGTTGCAGTCATACCATGAACACGTGTGGGATGCTGTCCCTCCCTCTCTGCCACTCCCAAGAGGCTGCTGCCTCTAACCCCTCTACCTTTGGGGGAGTCATGGCAGTTCTTGGGATCCTCCTTTCCTGAGTCCTGGCTCTAAGATGGGTCCTTGATCTACTCTGAGTTATTTGAAGACAGAAACCCACAGCTCCCAGAAAGCCACTCCCAAGGGAACGTGAAGTAGGAGACGGCCCCTCCTTGAAATTAGTCCCATGAGACCAGGCGAGGCCCCTGATGGTCTGAGTGTAGACAGAGAAGTGAAGGGACCCACGCCGGAGCCTGGGGAACCCGGAACTGTTAATGAGGTCTCTGAGAAGAAGACTAAGTGGGGAGATCACCAAGGAGGAGGAGGAGGAGACCGGAGAGTGTGGGGTGCTGGAAGGCAGTTGGAGGAAGTGAGCAAGCAAAAAAGACTGACCCAAAGAGCAGGGTGGGCAGGTGGGCGGTACCAGGGGAGCAGAGCGTATGTGAGATGAGGGCAAAGGTGACAGAGGAAGAAAGGGACAGGGAGGGGCCACCAAATATCAGACC
>NW_011888813.1:337539-348964 GCF_000151845.1 Pteropus vampyrus
TTCCTTCCTTCCTTCCTTCCTTCCTTCCTTCCCTCCTTCCTTCCTTCCTTCCTTTCTTCCTTCCTTTCTTCATTCCCTTATTATTTATGGGGGACCTACTATGTTCTGAGCACTGCGTGTGGCACCAGGGTTACAGCATTTAGCGTCACAATCAGCTAGACATGAATGCAAACAGCGGAGCTTAAGCCTTAAGGCACACATTAAATAAATACCCACACGAACATTGCCATTGTAATGCCTTCTGAGACCGAAGAGCACAGTAACACAAGGGACAACGTGGCAGTGGTGTGGCTGGGAACCAGCTCCTCGGTTAATGTGATTCTCGTTATGTAATAATAGGTCCCCCTGCCTACGGCTCTGAGAGAACCAATGGGACACTGCACACAGACGCCTTGGCCCCTGCCAGGCCCTCCGTGCTCCAGACCATGACGGGGAGTGGCCATCGCTGTCTCTGAGGCTGGTGGGAGGCCTGGAGCCCGCGATGAGGCTGCAGAAAGGAGCGTCTTGCACCGGCTGTGGCCTGAGGCATCTGCCAGGCTGAGAAGTGGCTGCTTTCTGGTCCCTGTCAGGGCCACCTTCCCTGTGGCCTGGCACCGCCCGACGGCCCAGCTGCCGCTGCCAGAGTCGAGCGAAATTCCCAAGTCACTCCCGGACTCAGGCTGCCACCAGCCCCCTGGCTCAGGGGATTGAACAGCCCCAAGAGCAGTTCCCCCGCCAGGTGCTGGCTGAGCCAGCTGCTGGGCAGCGGAGACAAAGAACAAAGCCGTCAGGCTTGGCTTTGTGGAGGCCTGGTTGGGAGCAAAGCGACTCTGAAGTCCCCCACTCCCTCCCCACGGGGAAAACGACACTGATGGGGGACAGAAGGCCAGGGCAGGAACTTCTCTGCCACCAGCCCCCCACCCAGAGCTCTGGGGTCGGCACATCGTGGGCAGCTCGGGGGAGCCCCAGACCCAGGCACCACCCCAACCCTCCCCTGGACATCTGGGATGGGCGGTATTGCATGAGATCGAGAGGCCCCAGGCCTCCCTGCTGCCTCAGTTTCTCTGGGAGGAAGGTCAAGATGAGGCATCAGACACTGGCCGCTGAGGACGGTGTTAAGACGTTAAGGAGCAGAGCAGGTGCATGTCTGTCTGGACCCATCTTCCAGCTGAGATCTCAAAGACAGTCTATGGTCCAGGAGGAGAGACACAGGATAGGACGGAGGAGGGCCGGGGTTTCTGGGAGCAGGGCTGGTTCATGGGTACAACCCATGGAGTCACACAGGGCCCCATTCTTAGAAAGGTTCTGGGCTTGGCTTCAGGCTCTCTTGTCACTGTCTTAAAATCCTTAATTATTTTTAAACGAGCTATGTAGCTGGTGCTGCCTGCGGGTGTGGACTTCTGCGCACAAAGGGCCTTCCTGTCTGGGAACCAGGAACGGAGGGGTTGGAGCCCCCCAAGTCATCATTTTCCCCACAACAGCTCCAATGAAGGTGAAGAAATTAGAGAGGCCTCCTCTGGACTTTGGCCAGATGAAATTTGTGTTTCTGGAAGAGAGAAGAGAGAAAGAACAGCCCCAACTTCAACAGGTTGCAGGTAAGGCCAGGAAGAAAGAAGGACGTGCTCCTCTTCCTCAGGCCCTGGGCTGCCTCTTCCACAAACGGGGTGGTGCGGAGCACTGCCGGGCTCCTTCAGCTGGAACTCACTGCTGGAGGAGGCTGCAGCTCTGAGGCAGGTGGGCAGAGGGGAGTGTGGGGAGGAGGGCGGAGGTGGTGAGGCCTCAGAGGCCAGAAAGAGGCTCCTCAAAGGCCTCAGCCAGCAGGGCCAGCCCAGGCCCGCTCTGGCCTCTGGTCTCCAGCCAGGAGGTAATTCAGAAATTTCTTCAGACTGCTGCTGGGGCCTGCTGGCCTGGCTCCCCCTGCCTGAGCCAGCCTGCATGGGCTGGATACAGTCCCGGTTTCTACCTCCCAGAGGCCAGCCAGCTGCTCCGGTGGCCTCCCCCTCATTCACGGCTGGTCCAGGGTCAGACAGTGCCGGGAAATGAGCTAGCAGGAGGGGAACTGGCCTCAGGTCCCTGGCCAGGGCTGGGGAGGATCCAGATTTCATAGAAGAAGAAGCAAGGGGGCCTAACCCTGTGAGTGTTGGAGGTGAAAGCGGTGAGACTCAGCCTCAGGGGTCTGCCTGAGGCTCAGCCTGGAGCCTGGCCTGGCTCTCAGAAGCCAGGCCCAGCAGAGTCTGCCTTCCCGGGCAGAGATCAGCCAGGCCAGACAGAAGCCAGAAGCCCTGGGGCAGGACCTTTCTCAATACTCCCACCTTCTGTCCCTGAGGCTGAGAACTGGGCCACCTTCCTCGGCATCTCTGAAGACCCTGCGCTATTAATCCCCTCGCTGCTAAAATGCAAATGTTCCTGGGAGCCTCGCATGCCAGCCTCCACTCCGCCTTGCCTTCTTCAGATTTGTGGGAAGTTTGTGGCCAGCCGACCTGGAGTAAGACCCGGAGAAAAGGGCGAGGGAGGAGATTTGGTGAAACTGGCAGCCAAGACGCGTTTCTGTAAGGGAGGATGGAAGCCAGCAAGAGGAGGATGAACTTACCAGTTTCAAAACGCGTCCCTGGCTGGCTTCCCTGCCATGGCCCCAGCTCCCAACCACACGTCAGCCTCCGCCTCCTTCCCCCCTCCTCCCCTTCTTTCTCCTCCCAGCTCCAGCCGGCACTGTGGCTCCCTCGGGCCCCTTATGCTTCTGAGGCCTCTCACAGTTTCAGAGGGTTTGCCAAGGCTGCTTCTCGTTGGCTGCTCTCCTTCTGTGTACCCTTCCATTGTCACAGACGGGGAAACCAAGGCCCAGCAAGGTTAGGCGAGGTTACCAGCTAAGTCACAGAGTCACAACTGAAAGGCACGGCTCCTACCGCTAGCTTCACGGAGAGCCTCCCTGGACACGGCAGCAACGTTTCGAAGCGCAGCCGAGCTCTGGGGTCGGGTCCCAGCTTTGCCACTTACTGGCCACAGGGTCTTGGGCCAAACATTTGACGTCTCCCAGCAATAGTTTCTCACGGCAAAGGAGAGAACTAATAGTCCCCTCCCAGGGTCACCGTGAGCCCAGACTCCGCTGGGGATTATGAGGGACTTGGTTCACACCTGGCTCAAAGGAAGGGGTCGCTTAGCTGATCTTGCCCACCCCTAACCCGAGCCGCGTCCCCGTATCCTCACTGCTCGGCGACAATTTCAGGCCTGGTTCTCAGACTCAGGGCACTACCAGGCTAGAAGAGATCGGACCATGCCCCTGGAGGAGCTCCCCGGGCCCCAGCTGGAGCTCTGGTCCCCAAAGCAGAAAGCGCAATGTTTGTCTTTCTTGCTTTTCTTCCGTCCCTCGTCCAACTACCACAGATGCGGATGAAAGGTGAGCTGTCTGAACTCCGGAGGCCCCAACTCAAGTTGCCTTCCAGTTTTGAAAGAGTCCAAAAGTATCCTGACTCACCTCTAGGTCTACCAAATCTAAAAAAACTACAGGACATAAACCTTAATTCACCACCTCTGTTAAGAAGAGGGTTCCCGGGACAGGCCTCTCCATCTGCAGGGCCTTGGGGGATCCGCCAGCAAAGGGCGGTCCTCTCTGCTCGTCCTGGAGGGCAGCTCTGCCAGCTGCTCCCGCCTGACTCTTGGCCTCATACCTCCAGCCATAAACTGGGCAGACAGAGGGTCTAAGGTCCATGCCGTTGTGCCTTGCCCGGGGTGGTAGGCGGGCGGGGACATAGAGGGACTCAGGGCTCAGGCTCCAGGCCCCATAGGCTTGGGCCCATAAGGCATTTGCCCTGAGCCAGGAGTTACCTTGCTTCGTAGCCTGAAGGCGTGGGAGGCAGCAGATCTCGTCACTCTTGGAGATGAGGCTCAGTGGTAAGGAAACTGGGGATTCACCACCCCCTCACACACACAGAGGCACACGCACACACACAGAGGCACACGCACACACACAGAGGCACACGCACACACACAGAGGCACACACACAAAGGCACACACAAGCATACATGCACACACATAAACAGGCACAGACAGAGGCATGTGGACACACGTACACATACACAGGAACACACCTGTTTTGGAGAAAGAGGATGGAATCATGGTGTTCTGTCAAAGCCTCTATGGCTTACCTGGCCCTGGGCCCTCATTCTACAGTTAAAGAAATTGAGGCCCAGAGAGAGAAAGGACTATACATCAAAGGTCACACAGCCTGCTGTCCAGTCTTTAGCTTCTGGCTATCTGGCCGGGTCACCAAACAACGGGCGATCAAAGCCCTGGCCTGCCTTACCCTGTGGCCAGCAGTAGCGGTTCTGTGTGCGAAGCTTGGAAACGGCTGATAAAATGGGTGTTCTCAGCCCCTGGGCAGTCACAGGATTCTCATTTGGCTGCTGAGGGATAGAGAATGAGGCCACGCTGGCTCCTCAGGGGGCCCGGAGGCTGGGGTGAGGGGGGAGCCAGCCCAGCATCCGGAGGCCCCTCCAGGCTCTGTGATTCGGTGGGGTGCAGGCATCCTGGAAGGCGTGAGTCTCCCATCCTACAGACGATAAGAGCACGGAGGGACAGGACAGGACGCTGTGGCCCTCAGCGAGTGAGCTGAGGAAAGACAGAGGGCATGGACTTTGGCGTCAGACCCACGGGGTCCAAAGCCTGACTCAGCCACTGGCTGGTTTCCATGACCTTAACCTCACCGTGTCTCTGTTTCTTCATCTGTAAGATGGGAGCAGTCACACCTACCTCACCTGTTGTGCTGAGGAGTAGACGCTGTGTGTGGTCCTCAGCGAGATAGTGGCTCCCACATGGTCAGCTGTCGATTGCATTTCATGACTTTTCTATGTAGGCGCCTTGTACCTGTGTAAAGAAGTTCTGAAATGTAGCAGGTGTTCGGTATGCGTTAAATTCCTCTCCACTGGGATGCCGTGAGGATGCGTGATGGCGGCATCTCCCGTGGGCATGTCCCTCTCTCCTTCCCCCAGAAAAAACCCTGGCACTTTGCAGGGAAGAACCACGGGGGTGAATCTTAGCGTATCATCTCCCAAGGTCCCTGTGCTTTAAGAGATCCAGGGGGATCCCAGTGGTCATCGTGGGATGAGCAGGAGGCCTCAGACCACTGGAATCACCCAGGCCGAAACTCCTGGGGAAGCCTGGACTCGGTTTTCCAGGGACATTAATCCACATTCCTACACTTTGACATGCAAACGTAGATAAACATTTTTCCCATTACTGAGCTTAATTTTGATCATAAGCCAAATTTGCCCATATATTGCCTCAGATAATATAAAATTTAGTCTGATAACTTCCAAATAAACGTAGTCACTGCAATGATTTCTAAGTTGTTTTACGCTTAAACTCGATTAAAATCACAATTTCTCTCCTCAGCCGCCTCCTCTCAGAGGTTGGTTCTCACTTCGGTGTTCCAGGCAGTTCCCCAGAGCTGATGTATCGGGGTCCAGGGCTCAGTCTTCGTTTACTGTGTGGGGGTTCATGCCCCATCCCTTGGCTTGCCTCCCTAATCAGGACCCTCAGTCTCACCTTGTTCTTGCTGAAAGATCTTGGGGTGCATCCCATGGGAGGATGGGGACGCCCAGTGGGGCTGCCCATGCCCCCAAGTAGCTGTCACTGAACCTCAGGGACTGGCGGGCCTCCCAGGGCTGCAGACAGAAAGCAGGATACCGGTCCCTCTACTCTCATTTATGCAACATCACTGGGGCTTCTCGTGTCCACTCCCCAAGATTCAGCCCAGCTAATGGGGAGGGGAGAGGGTCCAGGCAGAGTTCCCCCACCCCGCCCCCAGCTTTCTTCCTCCCTGACCTGGAGACCATCACTATCCTGGGGGTTGGTGGGGGAAAAAGGCAAGAAAGGAGGTAATTAGTCTTGCCTGATCATATCTCCCAAATCGTTCCATCTTTAACTTTTTAAAAAATGTAACAGCCTCAAGTTCGACATCTTTATTCATCCTCTCGAGGCTCCATGGCTGAGGAGTGTCCGGAGGTTAAATCATCAGCTAGTGCTTGCCTGTCATCACACAACCCCAGCCAGAGGGGCTGAGTGTAAAACGCCCACAGGAGCCAGTACAGAGAAGTTGGAACCTGCCATCCCCTGCTGCGAGCTTGGGCCCAGAGCCAAAGTGTGAACTGCGCAGGGGAGAGGCTGAGGGCTGCCTCCTTTTTCTGCCAAGGAAATGGAAAAGATGATGGTCTCTCAGCTCTGCCCCCTCCCACAGCCTGGCTTTCTGTATGGCCCCCCGGCTGGCTCCTTACAGAGAACTCCCCTAGATCCTGCTCTGGGCTCTTCCTTCCTTCACGAGGCCCCTGCACCCTGGTCCAGAATGAGAGTGTAGAGTGGGGTAGCCTTGGCTTCACCTGCCTCTACTACTGATGGCCTGTGTGACCTTGACAGGCTCAGGCTGCATAAAACTGTGAGTTTACTTGTCTGTAAAATGGGAGCAGTACTCACACTTCCTTCTCAGGGTGGTGAAAATTAGACGAGATAATGTGTGTAAAGTGCCTGGCTCAGAGTTCTTATTATCATTGTCCCCATCGGCTCAGGGAAACAAGTTAATAAACTGCTCCCTAACAGAGCCATGTAAGGGAGGCCTGCAGGGCAGCTGTGCAGATACTAACCCAGAGGAGGCTCAAACACCGGGCACGAACACATCACTGGTCCTGTGACAGGACGGACACAGCCATGTTCTCCAGCATCTCTCCGGGAAGAGAACCCACTTTGACAAGCTGCCCGGGAGTGGGGAGAGACCTTCGCCAAGGAGTATGTTCAGTACAAAAGCTGTTCACTGAATCGCCTTCCGAAGAGGTTGGTGTGGTCCCTGGCAGGGCGTCTGTTGGCTGAGCAGGGTCAGCAACTTGGGGCAGGGCGAAACTGCCCAGGAGAGTAAAAAAGAAACTGAGGCTGCTGCCAGCCTCCCCTCCTACCCTGCAGCCCCCATGCAGGTCTCAACCTCTCCCCCAAACAAATGTCGAACAGGGACTTCACACGACGTGAAAGCGCTCTGAACTACGAACACGCCAGGACACCCCGCGTCCCAGGCGCGGCCTCCTGTGCTGTGGGGTCCTCTCCTAGCAGAAGTGTAGTCAGATACCAAGATGGGGAGACGCCTGGAAGCAGGTGCGGGACAGAGGCTGGGAAGAGTGTTTGCAAGGCTCCGCCCTTGGATCACCCCCTCTGGATGGTTCACATCTGGCTCTCTGAGGCTCTCCTGGAACCAGGCCACTGGCAGCGTGAGGTCTGCCGCCCTCTGCACACTGCTCCCTCGGAGCCAGGGTGAGGTAAGCTCAGAGAGAGTCAGGAAGCATTTACATCCTTCCAGAGCAATCCAGCGGAGTCATTTTATGTCAGTTGAATCTAATAATGGAAATTTTTTTGGCTTATATTTTTCTATGTCCCTTTGTTCATTTTATTTTTTCCAGTTATTCTTTTGTGTTATATTTTACAAAAGAAATGGCCCGTCATTGATGGGAAATTAAAAAGCAAACAATTGGGCCTCTACTACAGAGAGTTGGAGAAGCTCCGCTCCAGACGTATTTTCATCTTGGTCTTAGTAACCTTTATGTCAACATATTCTATTAAAATGTGCCGCTTAGGAGGTTGATGTGCGGAGGGGGCAAAATACCCTATGCCCCACCCCCCACCCCAGAAACCCCCCTGACCCTGGCCAGCTCCAGTTCACAGCCTTCTGTCCTCCCCTGGAACACACAGGACTTTCTGTCTCCACCACTCAATTGGCAATTTAGCTAATTAAAAAACAATAATAATTGAGTGCAAGGCCTTTGTGCTATGAAATTAGGCATGCGCCTCCTCGACCTGGCCTCTCGTGGCTACTTTTCAGCCTTTGTTGCCAAGAGGACTGTTTGTGTGTGCGATCCTCCGCTCTCGGATTTGAGGCTCCTGGGGTGCCGAGCCCACTGCCCATCCTTCTCAGCGCCCACCCCGCTGCACAGCACAGGGGGCTGCAGGAGGCAGATACACAAGTGTGCAAACAGCTCCAACAGCGGAACTGCCCAGGGGGTTGGCAGCGGGTGGGGAAAAGGAGTTCAGTTCTAAGCACCAGAGTTTTGTTCTTTTTGTTTTAAAGCATTGATTTTTTTAAGTCATACCTGCACGAGATAAAACATTGGAAACCAACAGAGAGCAGACAATGGAAAGGGAGTGTGCGGCCCCCCAGCCCAGGACCTCTTTTTGGAGGCAACCACTCGCTCCCACCCTCCCCTCAAAGATGTCATCTGCATCTATGGGCACTGTCACGTAGCGCTGTCCCCTGGGCCCCATGCCAGTGAGAATGCACCCCACGCCCCTCTGCCCTGAGCCTTTTCTGTTTTCACATATTGCGCATCCAGCTACCGGTTCTCATGTGCCCTTCTCGGAACCTTCTTTCTCATAGATCTAGAGCTGGAAGGTTCCTCTGAAACCTGCTCTTCCAGGGATGCCCGAATGGGGCCTCAGGTGCAGGCACCTGACTGTTGTGTCAGGTCACCTCTGACAGATCTGGGGCCACATCCTTGGCCAAAGGTTAGCGGAGGGTGCCCAGAATTGGTGTTCCTTGCAGCTTGGGAGTCTCGGGGTGAGCCCCACGCCCTGCCAGATTTAGACTGGCTGATTGTCTATGCCTCTCTAGTCACAAGTGAGGAAACTGAGGCTCAGGGAGGGGAAGTGATTGCTCAGGTCACACAAGAAGTTAGTGGTAGGGAGGTCTCCAGCCTGCGGTGGTGCGCGTCCCACTGTACCAGGCCTTAAGGCCCGAAGTAGTTCCGTAGGGCCGCCATAACTAATTCCCACAAACTGGGCAGCTGTCATCAACGGAAATTATTCTCTCACAGTTCAGGAAGCCAGAAGTCCGAAATCAAGGTGCTGGCAGGGCCACACTCCTTCTGAAGGCCCCAAGGGGAGATCTTTCTGTGCCTCTTCCTGCTTCTGGTGGCACCAGGCACTCCTTGCCGTGTAGACACATCACTCCAAACTGCCTCCATCATCCTGTGTGTCTCTGTGCATCCTCTCATCTTCTTATAAGGACACTAGTCTTTGGATTTAGAGCCCATCTGAAATCTAGGATGATTATACCTCAAGATCCTTAACTTATTATATCCGCAAAGACCCTATTTACGAATAAGGTCATACTCTGAGATTCCAGGTAGACATAAATTGGGGGGGGAGGGCAGTGCCAGGGGCAGGCTGGAGGCCTATTTTGAGCTCCCCATCCCCAGTCTCAGAGGTTCCTGGCAGCCTTAAGCCTTCAGCACCAGCAGACCAAGAGGGGCAGCTTTAGGCCAGACGCTGCACATCCAAGTTGCTGGGCAAACTGACCCAGATCCCCTGTGCCAAGTTGGCATCCCCACCCCCAGCTGCTGTAACCCCTTCTTCTGAGAATTGCCCTGGACTAGTGGAGCTGCCTGGCCTGAAATGCTGGTTATTTGCAGACAGAGGCAATGATTGATACCAGGACACAAAAGGCCAGTCTCCTTTTCTCTGGAGGGGATAAACTTAGTGGTGCTATTCATACTCCAGAGCTCTCTGGGGAAAAGGCTGGGGCAGGACCTCAGCTGAACCCACCTGTTTGCCAAGCATCTTCCCTGCCCCCTCCTGTTTCTCTCACTCCCTTACAAGTTCACCTGAGATCCCTTCTCAAAAGCTCATTTGCACAAAAATTCCTCCCTCAGACTCCGCATCTAGGCAACCTGACCTAACATAGTCGGGGAACAAGACCCTCTGTGACAGGTAGGGGAACAGAGATGGTGGCTCTCCTTCCTGAGTCAGCAACCTCTTCAGCCCTCTACCTCACTCAGCCCTCCCTCTGCCTTCATGGGGTGAGCATGCCTTGGGCATCAGGCACACTCAAAGAGAAGAGGGTGGGGTGGGCGTGACACAGGACGAAGGGATAAAATAAACAGATATCACCATGGAGCTTATATTATGCAAAAAGCTGCACAGACGTAAGCCAACATGAGAGAAATTACAGGGCAATGTGTCAGCATGCCAAAACCAACCAGCATCTCTTGGTTATCTCTGGGATAAGTCACAAAGGGTTTCTGAACAAAAATTCATTTCCAGGTACCCTCACTTACCACTGCCCCACTTGGCCATACTCTTTCGACTACAATACCAGGAGAAGAGGGTCAACGGGTCAACTAGAGTCTGTCTGCCACAGACACCAGGGGTTGGCAGGGCTCAGGATCCACCAGAGCCTAAGCCATTCTTATTAATTAATTGGTTAGTTGGTTGGTTAGTTAGTTAGTTAGTTAGTTAGTTAGTTAGTTAGTTAGTTAGTTTAAAAGAAGAAGAAATTGGGGGATAATCCAGGCAGAAAGAACAACTTAGACAAGAGCCAAAGAGAGAATGGTTTGGTGAAAGAAGTGCCAGTAATTCTACCAGAAGGCGTGTGAAGAGGCTTGTTGAAGATAAAGCTCCAGAGCCCGGCAGAGAGACCACAGGTAACATGGAGGTCTTTGTCTGCTAAGGGAAGGAGTTAGGACTCCACCTTGAAGGTCGGGTAGCCAGTAAGCAGTGGGTAGCCACAGAAGGATTTTAGGAGGAAAATTACTTGGTCAGATTTTCATTTTAGAAAGATTACTTTGTCAGTGGTTTAGAGGTCTTAGTTATTAGTGTATGTTATTTATTGCTGCATAATACATGACTCTAAAACTTAGCAGCTTAAAATAATGAACATTGATGACCTGACCTGGTTCCTGAGAGTCAGGAATCTGAGCGCATCCACACTGGGTGGTTCTGCATTAGGGTCTCTCCTGAGGTTACATACAGTACAGGCCAGGGGTCTGTCTGAGGCTTGACTGGGGCTGGAGGATCTGCTTGCAAGATGGCTCATTCAGTGCTGTTGGCAGAAGGCTTCAGCTCCTCCCCATGTGGGCCTCCCCTTGGGGCCACTCCCAATATGGCCACTCATATTAGAGCCAGCAATCCAAGAGAACAAAAAGCAAGTCACAGTGTTTTATGACATCACATACAGTCATTTCCGCCATATTCTACTTGTTAGAAGTGAGTCAGTAAGTCCTGCCAATGCTCAAGGGGAGAGGAATTAGCCTCCACCTTCTGGAAGGAGGAATGTCAAAGACTTGTGGACATGTTTTAAAGCCACCATAGGTCATTGGTTAGCCCATAGGCAGAGAGACCAGTTAGGACACCATAGGAATATTCCAGGAGAGAGATGTCATGGCCTAAGCCAAGGCAGGGGCAGTGGGAATGGAGAGGAGCAGGTGTCTTGAAGAGCCATTATGACACGGATGGCTTATGTACTGCAGGGAGGGAACTCTGATAGATCAGGAGCCAGTCGGCAGGAGCAGTATGTGTCACATATCCCCTCGGAGGAAGAACCCCCAGCATGCGGGGACAACCTGACTGCCTCCACCTGCAATACAAAGAGGGTGGCGGTGACCAACAGCCACCAGGGGTGTTTAGATTGTGGTAGGTTTC
>NW_011888813.1:349799-353136 GCF_000151845.1 Pteropus vampyrus
CCCCATGTGGGCCTCCCCTTGGGGCCACTCCCAATATGGCCACTCATATTAGAGCCAGCAATCCAAGAGAACAAAAAGCAAGTCACAGTGTTTTACGACATCACATACAGTCATTTCCGCCATATTCCACTTGTTAGAAGTGAGTCAGTAAGTCCTGCCAATGCTCAAGGAGAGAGGAATTAGCCTCCACCTTCTGGAAGGAGGAATGTCAAAGACTTGTGGACATGTTTTAAAGCCACCATAGGTCATTGGTTAGCCCATAGACAGAGAGACCAGTTAGGAGACCATAGGAATATTCCAGGAGAGAGATGTCATGGCCTAAACCAAGGCAGGGCAGTGGGCATGGAGAGGAGCAGGTGTCTTGAAGAGCCATTATGACACGGATGGCTTATGTACTGCAGGGAACTCTGATAGATCAGGAGCCAGTCGGCAGGAGCAGTATGTGTCACATATCCCCTTGGAGGAAGAACCCCCAGCATGCGGGGACAACCTGACTGCCTCCACCTGCAATACAAAGAGGGTGGCGGTGACCAACAGCCACCAGGGGTGTTTGGATTGTGGTAGGTTTCCACAGAGCTTGCGGGCTGGAACTAGCACTATCCAGGCTGAAAAATTCCTGGAGTCTGTGTAGGGCTGACCCCTCCACCAGGCTCCATGGGGATCACATGACCCAGGCCTAACCAATGTGAGCGCTGTGTGTCCTTGATCAGGAGTGGACATTTTTGCTGAGTGATTGGAGAAAAAGTACCATCTCACTGCTGAGGTTGCTAGGCTGCTGTGATGCAAGTCTGAAGTTGCCGATAGCCATCTGGCCACCAATAAATGAAAACATGGCTGAGAAGGAAGACTATCCAGGGACAAGTAGTGTGGAGACATGGAAGGAAAGAGGTTCCTGGTGACATTATCTGTGCACCTGGATCCAGCCACGCCTGAAAACAACAATCCCTAAGACTTTTAGTTAATTGAGTCAATAAATTCCCTTTGGGGGATTTTATCTCACTTATAACTGAGAGAGTTTTGAGTGACACACTTGTCTGGAGACGTGTTAGAAGTGGGAAACACAAAGTCAGAAGAACCAAGTTATCTAATCCAGCCATGATCTCCCAACCTCTGGAATTCTCCTTCTAGGGCTAGCCTAGAGCTGGTAGTTGTTTTATCAAGGGTGGCTTATTCCCTTACATGTGCATCTGGAAGAATGCCCATCGCACAATCCTGCAGACTCATAATTAGGAGGGTCATGTGATGACATAGCTGAGCCTCATTGAGTTCAGCCCTTATCTGATCCAAACATTGTCTTCATCCAGCCCCAGTTAGGACCATCCAGTTTCTGCTCAAACTCTCCCATGCGTGAGGACTCTGGCTCTCCATCAACTTTGCTATTGAGCCGAGAACCAAGAGCATAGCTAAAAGATTCTCCCTCCATCTAACTGAGCCAATTTCTGTTTCCCTGAAGCTTCCACGGTCCCTTGCAACATACGAAAAGTCCAAACCTGCTTCCAAAGACAGTCTTTCAGGCCTTTAAGGAGAGCTGTCATGTTCCTTTCTACTAATGGAGACTTAGTTAAGCTACATGAAACAGAAACCAGACGTCAGCAGCATGATCAAATGCAGACATAGATATTTCTTCACATTACAGTAGGCTTGGGCCGGGCAGCCCAGAGTTGGTGCAAAAATGTTATGGGTCTTCATTGTCTCTATTCCTGTCTATCTTTCTGCTCCACCATCCTTAATAGGTAGCTTTTATCGTTGTGCTTGCCTCACAGTTGCAAGGTAGCTGCTCCACACCAGACTCCAATCCATACTCCAAGCAGGAAGAAAAAAAGGAAAGCAACAAGGAAACAAAACTTTCCAAGAAACACCCAGCAGACTTCCTTTTGTCACTTAGTCCAGAATTGTGTTGCAAGTCCTCTGCTAGTTGCAAAGAAGTATAAGTTACCTTTTGTTTATTTGTTTAAATCTGAACTTACTGCTGCCTCAGATAAAGTAATGGTGCCATACTGGTAAAGAAAAAAAAAAAAAACGGAGGATGGGCACTGGGTTGCTTCAAACACTTTCTCCAAAGTTATTTTACGAATAAGCAGCATTGAAGCAAGGCTGAGGCTTGATTTGGGAGCAGCAGGGGCTGGGGGAGTGTCAGATAGACCCCAACTCTAAATCCAGCCCCACCCCTTTCTTAACTGTGTGACTTTAGGAGATATTCTTAAGCTCTTTTAGCTCTCGTTTGCTCATTTGTGTAAAGAGGATGAATGTGCTCTTCTCAAGAGTTTCTGGAGTGATTAGACCACCTCCATGCAAAGTCCTTTAACATTTAGACACTCAGCAAATGTTAATTCTTCTCTTACTTCTTATAACTGCTCATCATGTGATTTGTTTCTAGTCTCTTTTCCTCCTGGACATGCTCCCAGGATCTGCTTTAATGTCCTTTTTTAAATGTAGCCCCAGATAGACCACAAAACTGCATCGTGTCTCTGTAGTGTGGTGGACAATGGGGCTGGTTATCTCCCTCGCTCTGGGCACTGTACCTTTTTCTCATGCCACCCAGCCACCTTGGGGGTCTCGTGAGCCCATGATTGTTGTAGGTGTGGGGAACTCTGTACTCACATCTCCTCCCTTTGGGATCTTGGCCCATCAAGAACAGACCAGAGCAGGAACCTGCACACAGGGTCAGCTTTATTAACACAGTGATGGATGCAGCATTGGCAGGGCCTCCAACTTCCCTTCTCAAACCTAGACCCAACACAACCTTGACATGGCTTATCATTCAATCAAAGCTAGAGAAACTAGAACCCAGAGAGCAAAAGCCTGGCTGGACCTGGCAGCCTGAGAAGGCCTGCTCTGTCTGCTTAACCCAGGGCAGTCAAAAGTGAAGTACCAGCTGCTCCCCGCACCACAGCTGAGAGGTGCCCATCCTAGGAGTACGTGCTCTCCCCAAGCTATCCAATCAGATTGTGGCTTTGCCTCCAACAAGGAGCAAAGTGAGAAGGGTGGTAAAGGAGGCTGTGGTAGGCCAAGTAATAGCTCCCAAAGTGGTCTATATCCTAATCTTCAGAACCTGTGACTGTGATACCTTACACACCAAAAAAGACTTTGCTTACGTGATTAAAGATCTTGAGATGAAAAGATTATCCTGGATGATCCAGGTGGGTCCTATGTAATCACAAGTTTCCTTATGAGAGGGAGACAAGAAGGTCAAAGGCAGAAGAGGAGATAGGATGATGGAAGCCGAGGTTGGAGGAAGGGGCCATGAGCCACGGAATGCAGGCGGCCTCTGGAAGCTGCAAGAGGCAAGGGAACTGATTCTCCTCCGGCCAAATGGATTCTCCCCCTTGATTTTAGC
>NW_011888813.1:353771-356697 GCF_000151845.1 Pteropus vampyrus
CTATTGAGCCGAGAACCAAGAGCATAGCTAAAAGATTCTCCCTCCATCTAACTGAGCCAATTTCTGTTTCCCTGAAGCTTCCACGGTCCCTTGCAACATACGAAAAGTCCAAACCTGCTTCCAAAGACAGTCTTTCAGGCCTTTAAGGAGAGCTGTCATGTTCCTTTCTACTAATGGAGACTTAGTTAAGCTACATGAAACAGAAACCAGACGTCAGCAGCATGATCAAATGCAGACATAGATATTTCTTCACATTACAGTAGGCTTGGGCCGGGCAGCCCAGAGTTGGTGCAAAAATGTTATGGGTCTTCATTGTCTCTATTCCTGTCTATCTTTCTGCTCCACCATCCTTAATAGGTAGCTTTTATCGTTGTGCTTGCCTCACAGTTGCAAGGTAGCTGCTCCACACCAGACTCCAATCCATACTCCAAGCAGGAAGAAAAAAAGGAAAGCAACAAGGAAACAAAACTTTCCAAGAAACACCCAGCAGACTTCCTTTTGTCACTTAGTCCAGAATTGTGTTGCAAGTCCTCTGCTAGTTGCAAAGAAGTATAAGTTACCTTTTGTTTATTTGTTTAAATCTGAACTTACTGCTGCCTCAGATAAAGTAATGGTGCCATACTGGTAAAGAAAAAAAAAAAAAACGGAGGATGGGCACTGGGTTGCTTCAAACACTTTCTCCAAAGTTATTTTACGAATAAGCAGCATTGAAGCAAGGCTGAGGCTTGATTTGGGAGCAGCAGGGGCTGGGGGAGTGTCAGATAGACCCCAACTCTAAATCCAGCCCCACCCCTTTCTTAACTGTGTGACTTTAGGAGATATTCTTAAGCTCTTTTAGCTCTCGTTTGCTCATTTGTGTAAAGAGGATGAATGTGCTCTTCTCAAGAGTTTCTGGAGTGATTAGACCACCTCCATGCAAAGTCCTTTAACATTTAGACACTCAGCAAATGTTAATTCTTCTCTTACTTCTTATAACTGCTCATCATGTGATTTGTTTCTAGTCTCTTTTCCTCCTGGACATGCTCCCAGGATCTGCTTTAATGTCCTTTTTTAAATGTAGCCCCAGATAGACCACAAAACTGCATCGTGTCTCTGTAGTGTGGTGGACAATGGGGCTGGTTATCTCCCTCGCTCTGGGCACTGTACCTTTTTCTCATGCCACCCAGCCACCTTGGGGGTCTCGTGAGCCCATGATTGTTGTAGGTGTGGGGAACTCTGTACTCACATCTCCTCCCTTTGGGATCTTGGCCCATCAAGAACAGACCAGAGCAGGAACCTGCACACAGGGTCAGCTTTATTAACACAGTGATGGATGCAGCATTGGCAGGGCCTCCAACTTCCCTTCTCAAACCTAGACCCAACACAACCTTGACATGGCTTATCATTCAATCAAAGCTAGAGAAACTAGAACCCAGAGAGCAAAAGCCTGGCTGGACCTGGCAGCCTGAGAAGGCCTGCTCTGTCTGCTTAACCCAGGGCAGTCAAAAGTGAAGTACCAGCTGCTCCCCGCACCACAGCTGAGAGGTGCCCATCCTAGGAGTACGTGCTCTCCCCAAGCTATCCAATCAGATTGTGGCTTTGCCTCCAACAAGGAGCAAAGTGAGAAGGGTGGTAAAGGAGGCTGTGGTAGGCCAAGTAATAGCTCCCAAAGTGGTCTATATCCTAATCTTCAGAACCTGTGACTGTGATACCTTACACACCAAAAAAGACTTTGCTTACGTGATTAAAGATCTTGAGATGAAAAGATTATCCTGGATGATCCAGGTGGGTCCTATGTAATCACAAGTTTCCTTATGAGAGGGAGACAAGAAGGTCAAAGGCAGAAGAGGAGATAGGATGATGGAAGCTGAGGTTGGAGGAAGGGGCCATGAGCCACGGAATGCAGGCGGCCTCTGGAAGCTGCAAGAGGCAAGGGAACTGATTCTCCTCCAGCCAAATGGATTCTCCCCCCTTCATTTTAGCCCCATAAGACCCATTTTAGACGTCTGGCCCCCAGAACAGTAAGAGAATAAATTTGTGTTGTTTTAAGGCACTAAATTGGTGGTAATTTGTTACAGCAGCGACAGGAAACTACTAGAGAGGCTGGCAAGAGAGGAGACTGTGAGAAAGCAGAAGAAGAAACTCTCTCAAGGATGCTGCGTTTGCGGTCCCCCAGAATGGCCAGGGCTTCCCCCAAACTCAGGCATGTCCTTCTTCCCTAGGTCGGCTAACCAGATGTTTCCTCCATCCTTCAAACCTCGGCTCCATCATCATCCCATTATGTAGCTTTTACTGAGCTCACGTGACCTGGCAGAGTTGGCCGACCCCTCTCCCTGGCAAGCTCAGGCCACTCTGTCTATACCACAGTTCTGGACACCCCAACTCAGACTATAGTTTTCTGTCTGTGTGTCTGTCTGACTCCCTCATCAGAGAGGGAACTAACCCCTTGGGGATTGGAGCTATAGTGATTTCTCCTAAACGCATGTTGCATTGAGGAGAATTTAGCCAGACCCTCTCCGTCGCAGTCTTGCCCTACTGAGTGACTCCACTTTCCCTTCGACCCAGCCGGGCCGTTCACGGATCATCACCCACAACAGGAGTCCCCCTCTGCCTCTTTGACAAGCTTTTTCCATGTGCTGTCTTGGCTATCAAGATAAATGTCACCATGGACACCTAATGTTTTATTTGCATACCTACAATCAAAGTCCTTCCTCAGGAATTTTGAATCAAAACCAAGAACTTCCAGCCCAGGCTGGTTGCTTCTTGAAATGGAGGACATGTAAAATCAGCTGCTATTGTTTTCATTGGATATTTTCTACCCAAGTTCTCTACATCAAAGAAAGCAGGGATACAGATGGGGAGGGAGAGGCAGGAAGCAGAGGGCAGAGGGGAAGAAGGACTGTCTGCTCCCACAGAGACCCCGTCCCTGGTTTCAGGGCATCCTTGA
>NW_011888813.1:361297-367784 GCF_000151845.1 Pteropus vampyrus
TTGTGGAACCAGGGCCCTGGGACTGGGCACTCCATTCTGCAGTGGAAATGGATGCTGGGATTAATGATGCCAGTGGCTAGGCAATAGGGAGGCCTGGCTGGAGAAATAAGGCTCCCCGATCTGGTCCAGGACAGGCACGGTCAGACCCGCACACAGGGCAGGGACAGCCCTGGAAAGAATGGCCCATGGATGTGTGAGGTTCCTAGACCATGGCCACTGACCAGGAAGGTCACATCTCTGGACATCAAGGTGGCAATAGCCCATCATGAGCCCTGGGACCCAAGCAGGCCTTACACTCACCTTGGGAGAAGTGGAGAGGCAGCCGTTCCTGCTGGCCTGGGAAATTCGTATCTCAGAAATTCCCAAAGGCTCTTCCCTAAGAGATCCGATCTGATCCAAACTCAGCCATGGAAGCAGCTAGCCCAGTCACCTTTGTCTAGTCCCCAGTAGGTGCTCGTTTCCAGTGCAGAGTCGATGATAAGTTCTCATTCCTGCAGCTGGGAGACAGATGGGAGCATGGCCAGCAGGGAGGCACACTCGAACACTGAGAATGACAGTCATGGGAAGACTCTGGGGCAGTCTTTCAGGGTGGCCGAGAGGAACAGGAGCTCCTGAACAGGCGGGACAGGGTGCCACGGAAGAAGGGATGAAGATTCACATTGAGAAAACACTTTGGGGGACGTGTCCCGGGCACTGTGCCAAGCACTGCATCACTCCCCACTCTGGGATCTTCAAAGCGATGCCCAAGGGCACTGGGGCATTAGACAACTCAATGGACAGATGGCTCAGAAAGAAGAAGCAACTTTCCTGATATCACACAGCTACTAAGCAGAGAGCCAAGATTCAAACAAGGTCAAGGATGAGGAACAAAACATCTCGCAATCAATAGACTGGTTAAATAAGTCACGGTTTATTTATGGAATACTGGGCAGCCATTGACAGTTCTTGGTAGAAGACTATTTAATGACCTGGAAAGATGTTCAGTCTACATACCTGGGTGGGAAGAAAAAAAGCAGGTTACAAAATAGCACGTGCAGACGGGTTGCTAAAAAATAAAATAAAACACAGAGATATGATTTCCAAGGGGGAAAAAAAACAAACCTATATATTAAGCAGCAATTTTCCCCAGATAACAAGAGTAGTTTTGATTTCTCTTCTGTGATTTTGTCCATTTGTTTCTCACAATGATCATTCTGTAGTTAAGATAAACTCCACAGAAAGAGCCGGGCTATGTTCCTGTTGGGGAAAGAAGCTGGAGTCAAGACCCACACTGCAGTGCCGGATCCTGGAGCTGCACAGAACTGAGGATGGGGCAGGAAGCCACTCCCTCCCTTGGAACAGATCAGACTTTCTGATGATAAGTTCTCATTCCTGCAGGCAGCAGGCGGGCAAGGCTGGGCCCCTGCCCCGTGTTGAGTACCTACCTCCAGCCCAGCTTTGTGTGCACACCCGATTGAGTTCCACTCTTTGGGCCCTAAACTTTCACAGCTGCGGTCTCCGGCCAGCTGGGGGCAGGCGGGGTGGGGAGAGGGCAGAGTGGGACTGGATTTATGCTGGGTGCACAAGGAAGGAGTGCAAAAAGCTGGGGATTGTTGCTTAAATGTGTGCCTTAGTGCTAGGTCTTCAGATTAGGGGCGGGATGCCTCACTCAAAACTAACAAGAGTTCAGTATCTAGAACTGTGGTTCTCATTCCAATAAGACCCAACAATGCTCTTTTTCAGACTAATTTAAAACATGTAATAATTTAACAACCTGAAAGTAAATTTGTCAGTCATATAATCTACCTACAGACAATCTAATGCCCTAATTGTATTACAAAGGAAAAACTAGTTTATAGTAAAACAACATGTATTCCAACATGTAAACACTCAAGCATGACTGCAGTTAGACAACACCCACCTCCCATCCTCCACCATCACCAAAAGCATACAGAAATTTCCAAAACTCTTCCTAGGGGAGATGCAACCCTGAGAACCACTGATTAGAAGAATAGCTGTCATATATGTGTGCTTCCTCTGAGACAGGCATCCTTCTAAACTCTATCTATCTATCTATCTATCTATCTATCTATCTATCTATCTGTCATCTATCTATATGTATGTATATATATATTTTTTCACAACACTATGAGATAGGTACTCTTATTAGCCCCGTTTTACAGATGAGAAACAGAGGCCCAGAGAGGTTGAGTTACTTGTCCAAGGTTACACAGCTAGTAAGCAGGGAAGCTGGGGAGGAGGCTCGGGCTGAGGGAATTGGATCAGAGCTGAGTAGCACTGTCCCAGGCACCCTAACCTGTGTTGTGTCTCAACCTCAGCATTATTCATATTCTGGGTTGGATCGTTCTTTGTCGTGGGGGCCGTCCTGTGCAGTGGAAGATAGTTAGCAGTATCCCAGCTCATAACCCTTACCCATTAGATGCCAGCAGCACCCCCTCCATTTGTGACAAGCAAAATGTCTCAGACGTTGCTAAATGTCCCCCGGCGGGCAAAACTGAAGTTGAGAGTCACTGGGTTAGAGTAATCGAGGCAGAATTCTGGAGAAGGGACGATCAGAACCAGGTTCAGATGTGGGTAGCTTCTGGAACTAAAAAAAAAATGGGCGGTATTCTGAGGAGGAAGGACATGAACGACAGGGGTATAGTGGGAAGTACGTGGTCATAGGAGGTCATGTGAAAGTGGGTATGGGTGGCCGTGTGCACAGGGATAAAGAGAAAAGCTAAAATCGCATGGGAAGAAGGAGGGAGAAGCTGCCTTCCTTCCTAGCTCCTCTCCTGACTTCACGTCCTGCCCTGGGTGAGGACCCCTGATTAAGATGACACCTGAAAATGATTTTGGCTGAGGATCCCACATTGATCAGAATTTACCAGGATGTTCCAAGCCCACTTCACCCTCCTAGGATGACTTTCGGACCCTCAGGTGGATCACACAGACACACGTGAGGTCTGCCTCCTTGTTGTACAATCTCCCCTCATTCTTAGCCAGTCTCCCAGTTGCCCTTTCTCAGGTCCTGACAGCCATTTTCAGTCTCCTTGGCCTCAGCAGGCAGAGAGGGGTGGGGTGGGTCTCCTGGCCTATAACCTTGAGAAGGGTGAGGAGCAGGGGAGACCAGTGCCTTGGGCTGATCAGTAAGCAGCCTCCTGCAACACCTCCTTACCTCCTGGCTCTCCACTGAGCCCCTCTGGGGGAGGAGGGGACTCTCAGACAGCCCTTTGGCCACTGCACTTGGCTCTTGACTGGAATAATTAGAGATGGAGCCAAGAATGATGTCATGCCTCTGCAGGAAAATAGAAGATGACTTTGAGCAAGGCACTTACCTTGGCCTCAGCTCTCTCGTTTGTCAAGTGAGTTGAGGTGGGCTTGACAAGTTTCAACGTTCCTGAGCTGACATTCTGATTTGAAGATGAAAGTCCTCCTGGGCAAGCTCCTCTGAGAAGAGCGTGGCAGCCATGGCTTTGCACACCCAACTCACTTCCCCTCCTCCTTCCTCTAGATTCCCAGCAGAGCGTCTTTTCACTCCAGGTGATACTGATGCAACTGTCAATCATGGTGCCCCACCCACTTCCAAGAAAGTAGGGGTAGGCAAGTGTTCCAGGCCACCCAGTCGGAGGACCCTCCCTATGTGGAGTGGTTCATTAATGGACATGTTCCCCGAGCACACCAGGTAAAACTCTTCCCTAAGATCCTAAGATAGAGAAGACAAAAATGATGTTTCCAGGGACTTATTAGCCAGGAAAAAAGTGAGTCTAAGGCTACCAGCTGTCATCTTCCTGACACGGGAAGAAAGCCCTTCTACAGGAAAAAGCCAATATACAGAGTGAGACAAAGTTGAGAGCCCAAGAGGGAGATAAAGCCCTGGTGACATTGTTTAAACCCCTGGATTAAACTGCCTGAAAGCGATACCTAGCTGTTGATTAATAAATTCCCTTTTTGTTTCAGCTTGTTTGATTTGGGTTCCTATAACTTAAAACTGAAACAGCCTTAATACAATCCTTCAGCACTAGGGCTGCGAGAGGAACATTGAGCCCATGGAAGGGTAGACCATGCCAGCGTCTACCTCCAGCCTGAGCCAGCAAACCCTATACCCCCAGCGCTTTTCTCCTGCTATGTGCTTCGACCATCTTTGAGCTTCAGCCTATGGAGGGGAGCTCTCTCCTAACCTAAGCCCTGGCCCGGTGCCACTGTGTACATTTTTCCAAGCTCAAATTTGATAGCAGCCTTGAAAAAGGATGTTCTTGGCCCCAGCCACATAACACCCCAGGAAACAAGCAAGTGGGATCTGTCATGCGCAGCCTACAGCAAGCTCTCCTTGGAGACGGGAAGCAGAGCTTCTCAGCATGTAGTGCACATTAGCAAGGGTTCTATGCTCAATACTTGCCCCCATCGTTGGAGGTCCACACTCCCTGACACTGGGATTGCAGAGACCTGGGACTTAAAATAGCACACCAGGCCAGGTCGATGCCTGGCAGGTTGGAATTGTCTTTCCCACTGCTCCAAGCTGCTGACTGGGAAACCAGCCCCGGCCACAGGGCCAAGAAGAACCTGAGTCTTCGTGTCCCTGGTTGGTATGCCCACAGCATCTGGGTTCTCAGAGCACTGTTCCACCCTGCCGTGGACTGAACTGTGTCCTCCCAAAATTCATTTGTTAAATCCCTAACTCCCAATGTGGCTGTATTTGGAGACAGGGCCTTCCGGAGGCACTTAAGGTTAAATGAGGTCATAAGTGTGGGGCCCTAACCAATAGCCTTGGTGTCCTTGTAAGAAGAAGAAAAGTAGAGAGAACTCTTTCTCCAAGCACACAGCACCGAGGAGAGGCTATGTGAGCACACAGTGAGAAGGCAGCTGTCTGCACACCAGGAAGAGGAATCTCACCAAAATCCCACCATGCTGGCACCCTGATCTCAGACTTGCAGGCTTCAGAACTGCGAGAAAATAAATGTCTGTTGTTTAAGCCACTCAGTCTGTGGTATTTTGTTATGACAGCCCAAGCCGACCCAAACACACTCCCCTCCGCCCCCACAGGAAGGCCCCACATACTCCCTTCTGTGGGAGTGGGGAAGTAATTCCTAGCGAAGAGTCCTCAGCTGTTACCATGTGCCGGGCACTGTTCTAAGCCCTTTCCATGCCTTAGCTCCCTGAATGGTATACAACCCTGTGAAGTAGGCAGCGTTGTAACCATCATACAGATGAAGCCACTGAAGCACAGAGAGGTTAAGGAGCCAAGGTCAAATAGAAACACTATGAAGCTGGATTCCAACCCCAGCGATCTAAATCCAGCACTGCTCAACTCCGAGAAGCTAAGAGATAAGGAAAAGATTGCCCAGGACCACCTGTGAGAATCGGCAGGCACGGAAGCTGTAGCCTTTCAGCCTGGCATTTGGACACCAGGCAACGCTGTGCTGTGGAATGAACTCGGGTCCCCTGGCTCCACACAGTCCACAGGAAGTGACCTGTCACTGTGGCCCTCCAGGGAGGTGTCCCTAGGGGACGTTTTCTATTCAGTGTCTGTGTGACTTTGCCTAAGTCATGCTGTGAAAATAAGAGGTGGATGACAAGCCTGCTCAAAACCCTTCTCGTTCATTCTGTGATTCTAAAAACACACAGTCACAGGCCCTCAGCGTGGGTGGTGCTGCCAGGGGAACTGTGTGAAATCGGTTCACCCCACGTGTCCCCCTCAAAGTGTGTAATCCTGGCTCAGGGCCTGGCACGGATTCCGACTTGGCCCCGAGGAAGGCAGCAGAATCTGCTTTCTGCCCAAACATCCCTGGGTGCTAGAGCTGAGGGTTCATCCCAGGCTCAGTCGTCCCCAGACTTTTCTGGGAGCCTTGTTCAACCCAGGTGGCCAAGTGCCCCCAACCTGGCCACGCCCCCAAAAGTCCTTATGCAATGAGGCATTGAATCCTTCCAAGGCTCATCTTGTCTCCTGTGGTCTCCAGGGCCTGGGACTTCGGGTTGGGGGAAAATGGTGCGTTTTAGTCCCTGGGGGAACAGATTGAGACGGCAGCCCAGATACCCTGAGGGACCCACAAGGGCTTCTGGGGTCTCCCTGTGATGGCACCCAAGACCCACCAGGTGTCGCCATGTCGTCAGTGGGATGAAGGGTGACGGTGGAGATTTTTCTCTGGCACTGACCCTGGGGACTGGGAAACAAAGGCAGGACCCTAGGGGGAGCAGAGCAGTGGCCCCGTCCCCCAGCTTGAGGCCAACAGAAATACCCTTGAGAAGGCACATGTTATGGTCTGCGAGCCTGGGGACAGAGGTCTCCATCCAAGGCCTGAGATGAGATGAGTGTGAGGAGGAAGAACAATCCTCAGCCTGTGTTCAAGGCCGTGCCTTCTCATCCTAGCAGGCCACTGGGTGGCACTGGAGGCTCCCTCCACCCTCAGCACAGCCCTCTCCAGGAGCTCAGTGCAGCCTCCTGGGGCCCTGCCTGGAGCTATCCCCAGTCTCCACCCCACAGAGGGGGTCAGCGGCCATGTAGACTGCA
>NW_011888813.1:369034-373503 GCF_000151845.1 Pteropus vampyrus
GTGTGCACGTGTGTGCACATGAGCAGGCACATCGGTAGCATCTGCAAGTTTGTGCTTTGGGAGCCCTGGAAGAAAGCGCTTGGTAAGAACTGTTGCTCGCCAGAGCAGCGAAGGAACTGAGGGTCCCTTAGGCCTCATGCTGTACAGAAGGGAGAAGAAAGGTCCAAGGGATTGAATCCTGTGCGTCAGGTCACTTAGCCTTGCACCAGTTAACAAAAGTGGTCATGAGGCTTTCTCAGCCGACATGGGAGCTCCCTGGAGGTCAGAGGCAGAAGCGGAGTTGGAAGTGGAATATCAGAAAATTTGTCTTTTCTTCTGCCTGTGGCAACAGTCAGGAAGGTGGTGACGCCCAGTGTCAGCTGTGCCAACCTGGAGCATGTTGGCACATGCTGGCACAGTAGAAGACAATGAAGGGAAGTGGTTAAGGCCTGGATCCTAGAGACTAACTCCTTTGGCTAGAATCCTGGCCCTATTTACTTACTAGATGTTTCTTAATATCTCTAGGCCTCAGTTCCCTCTGGAAAACGAGGATGATAACCTAGCTGATATGAAGATGAGATGATTGGATATATGTGACAAATTAAGAAAGCTGCCTGGCATGCAGGTAAAGCTGACTCAAGACGAGTCGTTACGATTATTCTCTGCCTGCATGCTGGCCAGCAGGATTCCAGCCTGCCCACCTCAGCTAGATAGCACTACTAGGGCCCAGAACTCACCTCCCTGGACTTCCAGCTCATAGGCTTCCCTTTTTTTCTCATTTACTTTGTAATTCCCAAACCTGACCAGCGGGCAACTCACACAGAAGCTCTGGCCACCTCCTGGTGGAAATGAGGACAGCAGGCAAGTTGCTTGATGCCAGCTTTGTCCTATGGCGGGAGTGGGAGCATAGCTGGGCTGAGAGCATTGGGCAGCAGATATGAGTGTGGAGGCTGGTGTCCTCAGAACAGGGTGCTGTGTATTCTCCTGCCCTGAGACTGTTCATTCTTGTGGCACTATACAAAATATATATCCCGTAGAGAGCTCCTGCCATCCAGAGCTTACATGAGGCTGTCGACATCCACACAAAGCGTTCTCTCTTTGTGCGGCTCCTTTTCATTTCTCTCATTTGCTTTACTCTCTTAATTTCCGCCCCCGCCTCACATCATTGCGTTTCAACAGGAACCATGGAGCCGAGCTTGTCTTTATTTTAGGAATGAGGACCCTGAGCACAGACAGATGTTTTTCTTGTAGCTGATATGAGCCTTGCCGAGCCTGCTGCATCCAGCTCATCCCGAGAGGCCAGGTACCAAGCCTTCCTTAGCAACAGTCATTGAATCACAGCCGAGAGCCCTTCTGGGATCCCCCGAGGTGGGTCCCTCTAAAGCAGCCACACTGGAGGCTGAGCCAGCAGAGCTGGTAAGAGGAGTAGTGTGGGGCCCGTGCTGGCGCTGGCCCCGCCTGCCCCTCCACCTCCTCAAGAACCCATGACAAACAACCTTGCCTGGTGCCCAAGAGCCTGCCAAGCCCTGTCGCATCAAAATCCTGGCGGACTCAGCAAGGAGTCTAATTTCAGCCCAGCAGGTGGGGAAACCAAGGCAGCAAGAGTCCAATGTGACCAAGGTCACACGCAGCACTGGCAACCAGGCCGTGGAGGCTGACATCCAGGGCTGCCTGCTGAGCACTGAGCACTCAGGCTCACCCCCAACAAGGCTCTGGGCCCAGCACAGAGGAGAAACAGACACTTCCTGAATCCTGGCAGCAGCAGAGCCGGAGAATGGCCCAGCATTTTCCATCTGCCCTCACAGCAGTTCCTTCTCTCAAGGGAAAACGGAGGCACTGAGGCTCCCTGGGAGTGCCCTGGGGGCATCCGATCCAGGCCAGGAATCCAGCTCTAAACGATTCTAGCTCCCAGCTGAGTGCCTGGAGCAGCAGACATCAAAAATCTGGCAGGCCAAGGGAGAAGGGAAGATTAGATCACAATAGCAGAATGAAGGAAACCGGGGGGAGAGGAGAAACACAGGCCGAGAATGCATCGAGGCAACCTGAAAACTCCAGGGGAAAGCAGGCCCGGACACTGGCAGCTCCCCTCTGCCTGAGGTCCTCAGCCTGGGACAACCTGGCAACTCTTGGCCCCTTTAGGGGGGTCGGGGGAGGTGCTGGTCCATACATACGTGCATGTATCAGTTCCTAAGTGTCATGAAGGTGATAGGAACAGGAAGCCTGTGTCGGTGCTCCGTGCACACGCACACAAACACACATGTGCAGGTATCGGGCTAGGCGTGCGAGCCACAAGAGCGTATGTGTGTTTGTGTGCAGTCTACAAACATGTTTTCAGCAAGCTCAAGGAGAAGCAATCAGTCATCTCCGAGGAATCTTAGCAACAGCCATCCCCAGAAAAAGGCTTCTGCCAGCTGGAGCGGCGATGAGTCAGCAGCGGCAGCTGTGGGAGGAGGCAAGCTCTCGCCCTGGAGCCAGCCTCCCTCTTCTCCCGGCCCGGCCCGGCCGCCCGGGTCACTGCTTTGGCACCGATGTCCCAGCACACATTCCTGGAACTGGCCAGCACAGGCAGCTAAAGGGTTTTTCCCTCCTCCTCCCTCTCCCTGTCCCTCCCCACACCCTCCCTTTTATTTTTCCTTCTCGCAGCAAAACCAAAACACGGCATTCATGAGTTCAGGAGCTGCAGCCAAATGGCAGGCGCTGGCAGCAGAGGGATTGGGACACGGGAGCTGCCCAGGCCCAAGCAGGCGGTGGGGGGGACAAGGATGCCTCCTGTCTGGCAGCAGAGAGGACCCTGCTAGGGACTGCTGAGCTCTGCTTAAGTCCTATGGGACGAAAGTGTCATTGCCTGGGGCTCCAGGGAATGGGAGGCCACGGTGATGGCTCCCAGGGAAACAGGCTGTGTCTGCCTCTGCCCCAAGAGCAGAACCTGAGGTTGCTAACACAGGGCACGGGGCAGGAGGGCGGCCGGAGGGACGGAGAGGTTCAGTTATGGGTCATGGCTCTTTTGCTCTCCTCGTGTGTGTTCGTTTCATCTTCACAGTAACCGATGGAAGAGTTATCATCGCCTTTTGCCGATGGGAAGATGGAGGTGTAGACGGGTAAAGGGATTTGTCCCAAGGTCACACAAGTATCAATAATGTCGCTACGTGAAATTAAACCAGCGGGAGCCAGCTTGGGGGCTTTGAGCAGTGGGCCACGCAGCCTTTCTTCCTGGGCTGCAGCTATACTGTGTGTGCCAGGATCGCTGCACACCTACAAAAAAATAAATACAATCAAAACAAAAAATGGCTAGTGCTGTCCCTCTCCCTCCCCTCTCAAGCAAACAGATCTGGGTGAAGAGCCATCTGCAATCTCAGCAGCGGCAGCCGCGGAGGCAGGGCAGTCACAGCCTGGCCCAGTCCGAATCCCTGGCCTCTTTACTGGAGGCAGGAAATGAATAAAAGCTAAATGAGTTTGAAAATGCCAGGAGGCAGTGTTTATCCCCCCTCCCCCTCCCCCTCCCCCTGGCAAGGACCGCGTATAGTTACAGTTTAATCTTGGAAATGCCAGACAGCTGTTCTCCGTTGCTAAGAGACTAGCCCACATTATGCAGATGTCAGGGACCTCAAATGTCTGCCGGAAATTACAGATCATGTCGGAGGAGCAGAGGGGCCTTCTCTCTACTGGGGAAGCGCAGCGGGAGACCCCCCGGGGGTGGGGATGGCAGAAATAAGGGGCCCACCCCTTCCCGGTCTCCCCCTCTGAGACCTACATCCTTTGCTGTGCCAGCTCAGCGTCCTGGCTCCCTCCTTCCTACTCCGTTCCCACCCCACATCCGGGCCTTCTTCCTTTGACAACAGTGCTGGCGCCCATCTCCACCTTCCCCCTCCAGTTTTCCTTCGGGGACATCTTTCTTCGGTCCAGTGTCCCTCTGTCTGTCTTGCAGTCTTTCCCACCTCTGTGATGCCATGATGCCACTGAGCTGGCGGGGACTGAGCTGGGAGGAGGGTGGGATCCCACTCCCTGAGCCCTGGTCACCTGGGGCTGAAAATGGACACACACACACACAAACACACACACACACACACACCCTCCCAGAAACCCAAGCACAGCTGTTGTCAAGGCAACCGCAGGCTACCGGAGCTGCTGAATCCCCAGTCCCCTGGGAAGGAGAGCTGCCATCTGGGGGCTGGAGGGAGGAGGGGAAGCCCTTTCCAAACCTCTGCTCTAACAAGGACCCCGATTAAAGGTGATAGGGAACCCACCAGGACCCTGGAGCGGGCAGGGAGCAGGCCCAGCTCCTCAGTCAGGCTGGAGAGGGGTATGGAGAGGCTGCCAGGGAGCAAAGGCATCCACAGGGTCTGCGGGATGACCCCCAGAGTATCGTGGGTGTGGGAGGTGGGCTGGGGCCTGGGTGCAGAGTAGGTGCTGAGTGCCTGTTCTTTCCCTGAGAGCCCACGAGGTGCCCGAGGGCAGAAACTTAATCTCACTGCCCATGCACCCAAGTGACA
>NW_011888813.1:374822-379121 GCF_000151845.1 Pteropus vampyrus
GCGCGCTCTCTCCCTCATTCACTCCCTCGCCCTCCTCCTCTTTCTCTCATTCTTCCACCGACCTCAGTTTCCTCCCCCCTTTCATCCTTCCCTTGAAGCTGATTTCTTGCTTTCTCATCCTTTCTTCTTCCTCGGAGCTCAGAATCACACTTGGCAGCCCGCCCCTCCCACCGCCCTCCCCTCCTGCTCGTCCTTCCCTCCTCCCTCTCCTCCAGCAGTGTCTTTCCCTCCCCGGCTCCAGTTCCTCCCTCTTCCTCCTGCCCTCCTGTTTCTCCTTTCTCTTCCCCATTCTCCCCAGACTTCTCTCTGTCTCCTCTTCACCTGCTGGAGACACTTCGAGTCCTCAAACAGACAAAGTCAGGTCAAGGTCATCCATGAAGCCTTCACCAGCCCCGGTCTGGGAGGCCGGGGTTGGGAAACCAAGGTCAGAGCTGAGCAGAAAATCAAAGCAGGCTGGGGAGAATTTGTCTCAGTGCCCAGAGAACCCCTCCCAGCACCTGGAACCCTCTCCCTACCTGGGGATTTCTATGTCAGGTCACCTGCTTCTTACAAACACTCCTTCTGGCTTCCAGCTTCCTGCTGCATAAAAGCTCCCAGTGGAACTGGGAATGTCTGAGTCCCCACCCTCCTTGGTTCTGCTGACCTCCTTACTCTCTGCCCTGGTGCAGAGGGAGTCCAGCGAGAACAGGCGAGAAAGAAACGAGAAGCAATAATAGCATGCTTTGAACTGGAATGAAAGTGGCTGGGGGAGGGTTGTACATACATGAGGTGCACACTGTGGTAGAAAAAGCACAAGCCTTTGAAACCAGACAGACTGAGCTTGAATCTTGACCCTGCTTATTAGCCAATGACCTTGAGCAAGACACTCACTACACCTCAGTGTCCACCTCTGTAAATGGGGGTAATAAGAAGAGCACCTCCCTCTCCAGGCTGTTTTGAGAATGCAGTGAGAGAATGAATGCTCTTGAGAGCCGGTTCCTCCCTCCTTAGAGAAGGGAAGTTTTCACAGAGGAGATAGGGCTTGTTTTCAGGGGACGGATAATATTAGTCATCGTATTTCTGTTTTTGTTGACATCAAGCTCTGTGCTAAGCACTTTGGATGCATTGTCTTTTTTAATCCCCCACCAACCCTATGAGACAGTTATTTTATTATTCTTGTTCCATGGAAGAAGCAGTAGAGGTGCAGCAAGGCTAGGCAATTTGCCCTAAGCCACACAGCAAAGTGGAGAAGCATTAACTCCTCTGCTATTACTTGGGATAGCAAGTGATGGGGGACACAGCAAGAGTAACCACAGGCAAGACCAAGAACAGCGCTGCCTAAACCAGGCACGAGCGGGTGATGGCCAGGACCTGGGTATAGCTATAGGGAAATCTAACTGAGGTCAATGCAAACCCCGCCTCTCACCTTCAGGTCCAATTCAGAGTCTCCCTGTTCCTGTGTCAACACTCTGCCATGCCTGAATCCTTGCTGCTCCATCTCTGGAACTCCATGTCCCCACCACTACCCCTTTCCTTCCCCTAAACACACCCTGCAATCCTGATAACTCCTGAGGTCGTGTCCTGCCCCGGGTATGGCACAAATAATCTCTCTTGATTTTTTGCCACCCTGTGTTGTATGCCAGGAATAATCGCTCCTTCTCTGGGGATTCGGGGCGGGGCCTGTGGGGCTGTTGTCCGAGATTAAGAATGAACCTGTGCATGAAAAGAGGGCAGTGACCCTGAGACCATGAGAGGCAGGTAATTATGGGAAAGAAGGCTGGCGAGGCCTTAAAATAGATGGTTCCTGGTGGAAAGAGGTGCACTAGGCGTACCTGAGCCAAACAGGTGTAGTTGCCCCACCTCTGTGTCCCAGCCCCAGCACCCTTCCCCCAGTCAGCTCATATTACACCGTGCCTTGCTTTCAAATAGAACTCTGCAGTTTCCATGGTGACTCACCCACGTGGTCTCTGCCTTAGAGGCTGAAGGGAGGAGCGAGAAGGGCAGAGGACAGGAGGTATGTGGCACTCCAGAGTCCCACCCTCCCAGTCCCCTGTCATCCCTCCTGCCATTCACCCTCACCTCCAGAGTCCCCGGCTGAGGCCACACAAAGTCCCCAAGGAAAGAAAAGATGGGACTCCAGGACAAAAGCAGCAAGATCACTTCCCCAAAACGTATCCTTGACCTGCATCATTCTGTGCTACTGCCATGGGGCAGCATTTTGTTTGCTCTGGTCTCTTCAAGGAGAGGCCAGAGAAGATCCTGAGCAGGAACACACCTTCTCATCATCCCTTGTGAAATGGGGTTGGCATCTGGTTCTGGAGCCTGGGTTCGAATTCTTGCTTTGCTGCTTCAAGCTGTGTAACTTGGGCAAGGGGCTTAACCTCTCTGAGACCGTGTCCTCTCTTTACATGGGGATGGGCACATCTGCTTCTCAGTGTTGTCATGGGAAAGCAAATGAGATGCCATTTGGGAAAGTACTTTGTGAAAGAATAAACCTATGAAAGAGATCAAAGCAGAGATGCTCCTGGTGAAATTGCAGGGCACTCAGAGGCCTCCCCTATCTGGCCAGGGCCCCAGCTATACTGCATGGAACCCTGCAGTCCAGAAACCCTGTTATTAAAGCCCTGATTGCTTTAAGCCCTCACCTTCCTGTGGGAACTGTGTCTTCATTGATCTCCCCTGGACTTGACTCCTACCAAGAGCATCTCCTGGCCAAATATCCAGTCTATAACCAAGTGTCCGTGGACATGCCTCTCAGCCCCACTCCCACCATGCTGATGCATTAGGCCGGTGAGACTTTCCCTAGAGAAGACAGCGTAGCTTCCTCTGGGTGTTTCCCATCCTTTTCTCTTCTCCTCTCTTTAGACTGGGAGGCTCTCTCATGGTTACTGGCTGACAATTTCTCTCTAGCCCGGTTGGTGGGGACTCATCTGGGCTTGGTCCCCTGAGAAAGAGCCAAACCCCTGGGAAGCCGAGCTCAGCAGAGGGCTGGGGTAAAGAGAGAGGAAGAAACAGGCCAAGGTGCCAGCCACACTCCCCGCTCCAGTTAAAGGGGCTTGAACTTGGCCATTTTTCTTTCACTTCCTTCCCGATCCCCACGCACTGGCTCATGAAGACCCCAAAGGCTGCACTAACCACCCCCATAGAACCAGAGTGTCCCTTCCCTTCTCCCAAGAGCCTTTGGGTTTCCCTGAGCTGCTTCCGCCTGCCCTGGAACCCTGAGTGAGCCGCCTCCCTCCACGGCCTCCCTCTTTCATCCATCAAGTAAGGGTGATCTCCGAGGTCCCTTGGCTCTAAAACACTGACTCGGCAATTCTCTGCAGCAGGCAGAAGTGACTGGCCCCACAGCCTCCTCCCCATAGCCCAGCCCCCTCCTCTTCTTTGTCACCTTACATGGCAGTGCCTCTGAGTCCCAGAGAGGGTGGCTTTCATTATTTTTCTTTATTTTTATCAAAGGGTATTTTTTTGTAAAAAATCGTGTCTCCCCTGAGACAGTGCAGCCTCTGAGCAGCCTCCCCTTGTTTCCATGGCAACAGCAGCTGGCTCACATGTGTGGTTGCTATGGAAACAGGCTGGTTCTCCTCCCCTCTCACTTTTCCTTCCTTCCTCACCATCTCACTACCCCCTCCTCCTTCTTCTTCTCATCACTTGGGATGCAAGAAAGGCCAGGAAGAGGCCTTGGGCACCGTGGCAGCAGCATACTGAGTCCTGGCCCCTGGCTAGGCTATGGCTATGTGGACCAACACCTATGACTAGACCTTTCTCTCAGCCCAGGAGGCTCATCCTTCCACACACTGGGATGTGGCTTTTCTGATACAAGGCATGGGGCACAAGCAGCCTTGAGCACTCTACACAAGGACCTAAGCAGATCCTGCCCCTGACAGGTGGAGACTGTCTTCTCCATCCACCCCTCCAACACCCAGCACAAAGCCCACACCAGACATGTGCCCAGCTCCTTCGAATTACATACGAAGCCTTTTTCTGCCGCAGCGTGGATGTGCAAAAGAAAAGGAAGGATTCTTGGGGAGGAAATCAATGGCAATAGAGACAGAGACGGAGAAGAAAGGGAACACACAGAGAGCTCTGCTTTGTTTGTCAGTAGATGTTATTTAGATGATGTGTAGTAGTTTTTCCCACTGATATGTAAGCACCTAAAGGGTAGGAACCCTGCCTGACTTGTCACTGAGGAATCCTCAGTGTCTGGAGGAGAGAGAAAAACAATATACAGCAAAGTGATAATCGTGATTGTTTCTTAGGTGGTGATTCTAACGACAGCCTTTTTGCTTCTCTTCTTCAGCAAAGATGTATTAAATGTATAAA
>NW_011888813.1:380666-393226 GCF_000151845.1 Pteropus vampyrus
TAGGTATGTTACCTCCCCGATTCTGGGTTTCAGTGCCCTCTTGCTAATGTTTGTGCTCCCCTTTTCATTTTAAAAAAGAATCGTGCTTCCCAGTTTTCTTTACAGAGATCAATGACAAATAGCATCTGAGTCTATCTGTCATCCATGAAAGCTAGCTCAGCCCCCACCCCAAGCAGATCTTCCTGATTCGAACAATACTTCAAAAACTCCCTATTTTTCCTTTCCCCACCTTCCAGAACATTCTTTTTTTCTTGGCCGTTTCTGCGAGCCTCAGCCCCACGTGGGGTGCAGCGGAACATCTCTGCGGCTCCTTTATTCTTGCCCTTGGTTCTGCGCCCTTCCTCCAGCTTTGACTGTGTCCTTCTCCAGGCTGAGCTCATCTGCCAGCTCTGCGATGATGCACTTCATCTCTTAGGCTCCTCCCCTTCTCCTTCTCATCAAGACCTTTCATGATTACACAATCAGAATTTCATTTTTGAGAGCTCCCAGACCATTTCAAGATTCTTCTTTTAAGGTTTCCCTATTGGATCATGCCTGCCTTTTCCCTCTGTGTTTTGAATGTTATCTGACCAAGTCAAAAATGCAGCCATTTTCCTCTTTGTGTCTGTTTCTTTGAAGTGGGGAGAGTATATCGGTTTCCTAAGGCTGTCCAACAAATTGCCACAAACCAGGTGGCTTAAAACAACAGACATTTATTCTTTCACAGTTCTGGAGCCTAGAAGTCTGAGATCAAGGTGTCAGCAGGGCCATGCTGCCTCTGGAGGCTCTAGGGAAGGACCCTTCCTCTTCAGCTTCTGATGTGTGCCGGCAATCCTTGGCGTCGTAGACGATTCCTCCCATCTCAGCGTCCATGGTGGCGTGGCCTCCCCCTTGTGTGTTTCTCTGTACCTGTGTCCAAATTTCCTTCTGCTTATAAGGATACAGGTCTTTGAACTTAAGGTCCACCCTACTCTGGTATGACTTCACCTTAACTGATCACTTCTGTTTCCAAATAAGGTCTCATTCGCAAGTTCCTGGAGCACATGAATTTTGGGGGACACTCTTCTACCCAGGATACTCCCTCACCCTCATCTGTGATTTCTCCCTTTCCCTTAGCCTTACACCCCCCAAGAAGCTTTCAAGTCAGCCTAACTCCTTCTCCTTGACATCCTGCCAATCTGGCCAGTCTTCACCATCCTGACAGCCAAGGTCTTTCTGTTCAGTGCAGACTCTGGGCCCAGACTGAGTCCTGGTTTCCCTGCTTGGACATGGGAACTGAAGAATGTTACTTTACCCCTCCGGGCTTCAGTTGCCTGGTCTGCGAAGTGGCGGTAACAGTCGTACCTACTTTATAGGATCTTCGTGATGACTAAGTGAAATATTCTTTACAAAGAGAGAACAATGTCGGGCACAGACGAGGCAGTAGAAACGTGAAGCATCATTTCAGGCCTTTATCATTTTGAGCATGGATTACTGCAATGGCTTCCTGACCAACTGCTTTCCCGCTCTAGTCACCAGCACCCCAGTCTGTCCTCAAAACACAAATCTTACCTTGTCACTCCATGCCATCCAAACTTGCTCCACTGCATTCTGGTTATGATCCAAAAGTTTGCAGCGGAGAACACAAAGACTTCTTACCTATTTATACAGCCTGATCTCATTTCTTGCTGTCCTGTGCACATAGGTGCCCATGCATACACGTGTGTATACACATACAAACACAAACCATTCTCAAGCCGCAACACTATGACCTAAGCACGGCTCTCAGGTCTTGCCTCTGGGCCTTTGCACGACCGCTCCTGTCCCAGATATCTGCTACTTCTCCTTCCAGATAGATTCATCTGGGTCCACCACCTTCAGGACACTGACCCCCTACCCTTACAACTTTCTCTCCTGAGCAGGGCTTCCTATTCTGCTCTATCTCTGCCCCTCACAGCTGTGAACTGCTCTAGGACCAGGACTGTGTCCTTTCTCTGCATCTTCAGAATATTCCCTGGAGCCTGGTAGGTGTGAACACAAAAGAAGTATGTGCGAATAAATGAAACTGTATTTTCTGCATCCTGTAGAGACTCCTTTGGTCCACATTCCTCTGTTTCTCATTTGACTTGACACGCACCTGTCTTCACCAGGTCCCTGGGACACTACCTCCTGCCAGCCCCAGAGCCTCCGCCTCTCTGACTCCCCACTGTTCTGGGCCTTTTCCTGAATTCTGGGCCTCTCCAGACAGCCTGCTCTCTCCCTGCCCCCCAGTCTCAGCTGAACCTGTTTCCTTCCTTCCCTCCTTGGGCTGCTCAGGGCTCTCCCTCTCTCTGGGCTGCGATTGCTCCTATAATTGGATTATTTTCATGCATATGCGGTTTGGGGATACAATTGTGGGAAACCCTTCCATGGTACAGGTGTGTGGAGCTGGGCGTCAGCCTGAGAGCCGCCCAGGAGCCCCTGGGGGCTGGGAGGCAACAGAGAACATAAACACTCACCCCAAGGGACAGGCACTCAACTCTACCACCCGGGGCAACCCCCCCAGGGCACCCCTCAGGACTTGCCAGGGCACCTGAGCCCCTCAGGGCTTTTTGCTGGCAGAGAAGGAGGTAGGAGGAGGAGGAAGCCTTTCTCCTGGGGGTTTGCCCACAGGAGAACCTTTTGGGGCATGCTACAGGCACAGAGAAGAAAGGCCTCGGGTGCCCTGGGCTTCAGAGGTCAAAGGAGCAAAGGCAGCAGTGGGTCCCTTCCTGGCAGGGAGGCTGTGCTAGGTGACAGAATTACCCAGGGCCCCCGGCCAGCTGAAAGTACTTTAAGAGAGCCTCACCTGGCCCCTTTCTTCTTATAGGCTAGGGGGAGGCAAGAACAGGAAGCAGCCCAAAAAAGGCTTATCTGTATTCACAGGGCCCATCCTCAAACTCCTGACCTGATTTTCAACTGCCAACTGGTAGTCTCACGGGGATCTCAGAAACAGCATCTTCCCTCCATCCCCCAGCTCCAAAGCCTCAGTGCCTCTCTTCTGGATGACAGCCAACCCCATCCACCCAGCCTCTCAACCCCACCCCCACTGAGTCGGTTGCCCAGAGCAGTTACCTCTACCTTCCACCCGCAGCTGTTGCCCAGCCCCGTGCCACCGCAGCCTCGCACTGGACTGCTCTGACGGTCCCTTAACTCACTTGCATTCTCTCTTTCCCAAATCACAACATAACCACCGAGTCAGGAAACAGAAGCAAGTATAAGATAAATGGCGTGTTGATTTCCCATGACGAGACGTGATACAACACTATCCACATTTCCAGATTTTCTGGCCACTCTGCAGTCTCCACCTAGCAGCCTGAGTAGATTTGCTCACTCAGATCTGATCTTGGGTCTGTGCTGTTAAAATCCTCCATAGATTCCCACTGAACTCAGGGAAAAAGTCCAGAGAAGCAAATTTGAGGCCTCCTAAGGCAAGATGGCTCTGCCTGTGAGGAGAGGTGGGTGATTTTCTACCCAGACCTACCCTAAACCGACCTCCCACTCCAGGATTGACTCTCCTCTTTGACTCTTAAGCAATACCCCTCCTTCAGAAGGCCCATATTTCAAGCTGCTGGAAGTGTATCCTCCCTACGCTGGAAGTTCTCACAGTTTCACCAAGAAAGTTCATCTCCAAGCCTTCCTTCCGCCGGCTTGCCGGCCAGCTCCTCTGGAAAGCTACTGACAGATGGGCTAGCTGAAAGGCCAGGCCTGGGGCAAGGCCCAATAGTTGAGCCCAGTCTGCTGTGGATGTCATGAGAGGCTGGCGTCGGGATCTGGGCCCAGCAGACGGACAGTGAGTCCCTCAGCCCAGACGCCAAGGGCAGCACTGAGCTCTCACCTTCCCTAGTCTCTCCTCCATTTGTATTCAAGACCCCGCTCCCGGCTGTGATGAAACAGTAGGCTTTTTCCAGCCGCCAGGCTTCTTTCCGCATTATTCATGGGTCCCTCTCTCCGCTGCAGACAGGCACAGGTGGAAACCATGCTCCACTCAGAGTGTAAAAGTAAAGGCCCTGGTGAAATGGTGACCCCTCCCTGCTCCTCCCACCTTCCTTTTTCTCCTCTGCCCTTTTCTTAAGTGAAAAGGGTCAAGAAGAGAGTCTGTGATGGCCACACATGCCTCTCGGGGCCACTGGGGCCCTTTTGCCATTTGCTGCTTCTCCTCCAGACCTGCTGCCTGCTCCCTGGGCCGGGCTCTGCCGCCGGTTTCGGGAGAGCTGACAGGTGAATCTGGGAGAAGCCCTTCCTGCAGAGTGGACTCAGGTTTCTCCTGTCCTGCTCACAGCCCTGGGGCCTGCCTTTCAAGTGAAGGAGATCCTTTGGGGACCACTAGACCTGAGGAAATCAGAAGAACATATCCTCTTCGTCATGTTTTTGCCCCCATGGCCCAGGGCTGGTGACAGGCCACCTTGGGCTGCTCCCACTCCCTGTGCCTGTTCTGTTGTCCAGTCTTCCCTGAGCCATCCCTGGGCTGCCTCCCCAGGCCCAGCTGAGCACTAGGGACACCAAGAAGGCGTGGCAGGACCTCCTCCTGAAGCAAGGAGGAAGGAGGGATGCCACCTACCTCCTCTGAGAACCCCCAGTAGCCTGCCTCAGGGACTCACACGGCTTCCCTGGAGGACACACACACACACACACACACAGCAGGGTCCAGAGGGGCCCAATTGTAGTAGTCAGGGCAGGGACGTAAACTCATCGAGTAACTGTGCTCCAAATGTTCATCTAATTACCACATTTACTCTTAAACTACTCTTTGAGGCAGGAGGTACTTATTCTTCACAGATAAAGAAACAGGCTCAGAGAAGTTAATGTGACCAATCACACAGCCAGCAAGGCAGTGCCCAGATTCTCTGGCTCCAAAGTGCCCTTTTGAGCCAACCCCTGGCAAGGCGAGGGTCCTTTTGTAAGCATGCCCCACGTCGCCTCTGAATCCTCCTGTGCCACCTTTCCAAGAGCTGGTTCAGGAGGGCCTGGGCATGCCACGCCCAGCTCAGCCTGCTGGGGATTCAGTCGCTCTGCCTGCCCCAGAAGCACCCAACTGCTAATCAGAAGCACTGGTAACCAGGCAACCAGCCTCCCTGGCTTCAGATAAGCAGAAACAGCTGGGAGCTGCAGGCTGGGAAGCTGTCAGTGGGGAGGAAGAAAGGGGAGCCAGCCAGCCAGTCAGCGGGTTATTTTGAGCCTGTTATTCTCGCCTTCCCAAACCTCAACTTGAGCTAGGGCCTTTCCTGAAAGCTTGTCCTTGCCACTGCCTCAGGGGAGGGGTCTCCTGGGACTTGGCCTAGTCCCGAGCCAGCACAACTTGGGGGAAGCAGTGGGAGAACACTGACCCTCCCTCGTTCTGTGAGCAAGGAGAAGAAGGCAAGTTGGTCACAGGCCGCCAAGGTGTGGGGCCCTGGAGTCATTCAGTAAATAGAAGTAGTTGAGGTTCACCTCTCCAGGCCTCCAGGCCTCAGTGGAGGGTTTTCCTCTTCCCCCACATCAGGCCAGCCGTGAAGACAGGTTCCGGCGAGAACCCCACCCCACCCCATGATGGCAATGGTAACTGGGCAATGTGGGGAGTGAACCGTCAGAACAGCTGGACTTGGCTCAATCTCAGCTCTGCTCATCACAAGCTTGGCCACACCTCTGTGAGCCTCCATTTTCTCCTCTGTGAAATGGAGATGAAAATACCCATCCCACAGGCTAGAGGAGGGATGTAAGTAAGAGAAAGCACGTGAAATGCCCAGCAGGGTCTGGTGCTGTTGGTGTTGTCATGGTTCTCCTCCCTTCCTCCTGTTTGGGCCTGCCCTGCCCAGCCCTGACATCTCTCACACAAGTTCTGTCCTCTCCCAGGCTATTTCTGTCTCTGATTCTAAAGGTCAGTGCCCTCCCAGGATGTGGCAGCTGCTGCCTCTTCTCCACCTCTAAGTGGTGTTAGTCCCATGCCCGGGAGACAGTGGTTGCCCCAGATGGTACCCCCCGCCCCGCCTTCCTTGCCCTCACCCAAGATTGGCCTGGGCATGCCCCACCCCACCCCCTTTGTACACGGTTTTCCAAGACAGCCCCAAGCCTGGATCTGAGTGGTTTATTGACTGACTCACTGACCGTAGCCAGTGGCCAGAATGCTCTTGCTGCTCCTTCAGCTTCAGGACAACCAAGGCTCACTGCTGACCACCCAGGCCTCTCTGCCTGAGTTCCAGCTCCAGGTGATCCCAGGCCCTCCTAGGGACTGATGGACGTTTCCTATAAGGAGGCGTAAAGGAAAGGACCCCAAGAGACAGCATGCCCGCCCCAGGCAGGAAATCATCTCCGTAAGCTTCAAAATTATACTCCCCTCCCTGTCTGCTCCTTCCCGCTCCAGCTACTGTCCTCTCTCCTCTGCTGGCCATGAGTTCTGGAGCCTGTGATTGGGGCTGGCAGGAGGCGTGTAATTTGGAAGCCCTCTCCTCAAGCTGGCCTTGTACCAGGAGTCCCCTACCTTCAGCATCAGTACCGACCAGCACCCCTGCGTTGCAGGGAGGAGGGAGAGGAGAGAGAGACACACTCCTGAAGAAGAGCTTCAGCACCCGGCAGTGACTGCGGGAGGCTTCGTGGACAGGTATGGCTTGCTCCAATTGTTTCCAAAAACACTGCAGGAGACTCAAGCCCCATCAGTACCCCATAAGCACTTCTAGGGGATGTGACTGACCCGTCCAGGACTAATGGCACTGTGTCAATAGTGCGTTCTATTCACATTTCATGTGCTCATAACAGCAATGTCCCCACAGAAACTACTGTCATTCCCATTTTATAAAGGAAAACACGGAGGCAGAGGGGGACCGAATCAATCTCTGGACTTCACACCAACCCTTTGTCCCCAGGCCCACTGCTCTGCTGTTCATTTTCACATAGGAGTTCTTTCAAGGGGTCCACAGACTGTCTGGACCCAGGGGCCAGGTCCAAGGGCTGACCCTTCCTGCCCAGCCCACCCTAAGTATGACCTCACCCGAGTTTCCAGAAGGAAAGGTAAGAGGGTGGGGCTGCCCCAGGCCTGGGCTGACAAGCACGATGGAGGTCATGTCATATCCGTGGTGGTGGAGAGGAAGGAGGGGATAACCTCGTAGCCCCAAACCCAGGAAACCAGAAAGGCAGAAACGGGGCCTCTGGACCTGAAGGTAGGGAAGGGAGCAGTGCCCACTCTTCCCACAGCCCAGCCCCAGTGGATTTCTCCTATTGTTTCTGCCACCCCTAATCTCCTCCCCTCTTGGTTTATCCTACTCCTGCTGCAGAATTTCCTGGAGAGGAACAGGGAGCAAAAGCAAGATAAACAGAACTGAAGGGGGCTTGAAAGGAACATTCCAGAGCTAAAAATAACAGGGTCAGCTGGCTGGAAGAGCTAGAGGCCCCTGGTCCCTGCCCACTCCACCCCTGTAGGGTGGCCCCCAGCGCTGAACTGAGCCTCCAATCGAATCAGAGAAGTCTGGATGCTAATCTGCTATCTCCAAGCCCAGGGTCCATCCCAGACTCCACCCCTCGGGGTGCCACAGCCAAGGGGTAGAGGGAAAACCTCAGCCAAGCCTGCCCCCTCCATGGCCACTGCAGCAGACCCATAGCTCAACGGCTGACCCTCCCTCCTGCCTTCTCTATGATTATTATTTTTGACAAAATACAAGTTTGCAGCCCTATTGGCAGAGGCAGGGCTCCTACAGACCAGGAAGGATCTGTTCTCTCTATAAGCACACCCCTCCCTCCGCTGGTGAGCAGTTCTAGTCTTACAGAGGTAAGGGAGGGGAGAGCATGGAGAAAAAAGAAAGTTCCAGGAGAAAACTCATTATTAAGCACGTATCCTATGCCAGGATAGTGCTAGGCTGTCCTGTCCGTCATTTCACTCTATTCTCACAGAAAATAGGTATGTTTATATCCCTATGTTTCAGTTAGGGAAACAGAGGATCAGAGATGCAAAGAAAAAACTAAAGTCCTCAGAGGTAGCCCAGATAGGAGTGGTGGCCCAGTTCCCTGGGGCTGGTTTTCCCTCACTAGAGGCCAATTCTCCCCCACCCCACACCCTCACCCCCACCCCCACCCCCAGCAGCTAGAGAGGTCAAGGTCTGGGGCAAAGCAATCATGCCTGCCAAAATTAAGAGCCTTCTGGAAGTGTAGCCCACTCCCCATCCATAGCCTGTGCCTTGGCCATGTGAGCCGGGTCCTTGAGGACTCCCAGGGGTAGAGTTCTCTCCACCTAGGGGCACTGCTGCTCTTCTGGTGAGTACTGCTGGGAACAGGGGTGGGGAGTTGGGGTTGCTCAGATGGCTTAATCAAGAGCACCCCCTCCTCATACCCATGATGCCCTTGGAGTGTCCCTGCAGGAATCCAGACTGTGAGTGGACGAGTTTCAGGGAACCATGACTGGCTTCAATACCTCGCAGACACAAAGATGCCCTTTCCTGAAAAGCTGGGAGGCCTTGGACAGCATTGGCCAGGCCCTACTGCTCCGCCCACGCTGGGGTTTGCTCTTCTCCCCGCCACGGGCAGGGAGGAAACAGATTGTTAAACCCAGAGCAAGCAGGGCAGGCTTAATGTGACTTAGCTGCTGTCCTCAGCTGGCCAGCAGAAGGGTTTTCGTGCAGGCCATGGGAGGCAGCTGCTGTCCTCCTGGGGTGCAGGGAAGCTGGAGGAATTCAGTCTCCTGGTTGACTAGCTCCAAGTGCATCCAAGTGCATCCTGACAACTTCTACTTGAATACATCTAGTGATGGGAGGCTCATCCCCGTGAGAAAGCTCTGATTTCTGATTCTTGTTAGGTTGAGCTAGAATCTCCATCCTTGGGCTTGTCATCCTCTGCTTCTGCCCTGTGGAGCCACGAAGCTGCTCCCCTTTTTGCAAGAAGGTAGAGCACTGTCTCTCAGCTGATGGGGCCCAGCTTTCAAATGCTAGAATTGGGGAACAGCCACGAAAAGAATTAAATGATTCAAAACCATGCTGCATAGATTGATAATACTGCTACCCAAGCTCTGCCCCCATGACACTGCGTCTCAAAGGCACCTGCAGGTCAGGTGCCATTCACACAAGGCCTTTTATTTAATTAGCAGGAGCAGAAGCTTTTACTGCCCAGCCTGTGTAGACTCTGGAAGAAAGGTTCTCACATGTCCAATAAATGTAAGGTCTTTCTTTGACAGCAGCTGGACATTATTTAACAGGTTTATTAGATTCTTCAGGCCAGAAACCTGGGCATCGCAGAGACTCATCTCATTTCCTCCCCACCCCATCTCATGAACAGGTCCTCTCAACCCCACCCCCAGCCAGGTCTCATTTCTAACCACTTTCCTCCATCCTTACAGGTGTCCATCCTAACCTGCCTAAGTTAGCCCGTATCTCTCACTTTCTAACAGTGCTCCTCACTTCCAGGTCCTGCTTTTCACCCCACTCCCTATTTATTCTTTACCTGGAAGTCAGAGCATAAGTCAGATCATTCACCATTCACCTGTGTAAATCTTACAACGGTTGTCAATTGCACTTCAAATAAAAAACAAACTCCTTACTATTGGCTATAAGGCCTCTCAACACTGAGTTCTTCCCCACCTCTCTGACCACTGGCCTTCAAGAAGCATGCCAAGCTTTTTCCTGCCTCAGGACCTTTGCACTTGCTGGTCCTTCTCCCTAGAACTTCATTCCATTAATTCTCCCCATGCCTAACTCCTTCTGAACCTTCAGGCCTCAGAGCGTCACCTTCTCAGGAAGCTCTCCCCTGCCTGCCCTATCTAAATTAGATTCTCTGTTATAAGCTTTTTCATTTAATCTATACCACTTAAAATGTATTTTCTCACTCATTCAGTTATGTTATTGTCTGTCTACCACACTATCATGTAAGCTCCATGAGAATAGGAACCCTGTTCTTGCCCACGGCTGTACTTACTCATCTTACATTGGGCCTAACGTCTGTAGTCACACAGGGAAGACTTGTTGGATATAAATAATACCCTTGCTCTTGTCCAGTCTACAGTATTTGGAATCCAGTCCTCCTTTGAAACAGAGAGATGGACATGAAAAACACCCAAGCGTCCTGAACCCCGTCAGAGGAGACATACATTTAAGAAAAACTACTATGGCCATGCCACCCTGAATACGCCCGATCCCATCTGATCTCAGAAGCTAAGCAGGGTCAGACCTGGTTAGTACTTGGATAGGAGACCACCTAGGAAGACCAGGTGCTATAGGCATAAAAAATAAAATAAAATAAAATAAAATAAAATAATAAAATAAAATAAAATAAAATAAATAAAATAGAATAAAATAAAATATAAAATAAAAAATAAAGGATTGTAAATTGACAAGTTCCTTGCAATCTGTGAGGTCAACCAAGAAAAGAAAAAGAAAAAAGAAAAACTGGCCAGTTCTCATGGTTCATCCATTCATTCATCCACTTAGTAATTCCTTTGCAAAAACGAGCACTTCCTGATAGCTGGAAACTGCGCTAGGGATTGACAGTTTAGTGGTAAAGAATATTGATGAAATCCTTGCTTCCAGGACCTTACACTCACTCACACAATGAACATTTGGTTATAAACAAGTAAACAACAAAACTATTACAGGTGGTGGTAAGGGCATGGCAAATACTAAAACTGGGTCTTGGGAGCAGAGTGTGAGTGAGGTAGTCAATGAGAGGGGCGGTCCAAGGATTGTGAGCACAGGGCATGATATTCTTGAACTCCCCTCACCCCAGCCCATTTTATCACCAAGTATCAAGATGCTATGGGTAGGAAGGCAAGAGTAAGTGAGAGGGATCCAATAAAGCATACCCTTGGCCAGCTAGTTCCTGTTAAAAATGACGCAGGTAGCTGTGTCCCTTTGAAGCTCTGTGTCCACTGAGCCCTTTAGAGGCGCCCGGCAGCTGCATAAAGGAAAGCTGCAGAAATTTCTTCTCTGGAGCGTGAAGTCAGCACCGCTGGGTCCTCTGTGTTAGATATCCACCCAGTGGATCTGCTTACTTAAAACGAGGGGGCACCTCCAAGCCACCACTCTCACAGGTAGAAGCAGGAAACTGGGCTCCACTCTGACACAGCTCTGCAGTGAGTAAAAGCAAAATCAAACCGCAGTAAATGTGTAATACCTGATTTGGATGCTAAGATGACCCAAAATAACAAAACCAATCACAAATCTAGGTGACAAAGTCCAACACGATGTGCGTCGCGTGTGAGAGGTCAAGGCAGCCTCATCTCGGCACGGGCTCCCTTGGGTGGTATACATCTGGGGGCAAGTGTGTACTTGGGTAGAACACATCTCTCTCTCATTGGTTTCACACACTTTCTGACCTTTCTCCCTTTCATTTATTCATTCATTCATCAAACTTGGACGTCCCCACCAAGATCCAAGTTCTTGGTAGTCTCTGGAGTAGGGGAGAAAATAGACAAGAATGGTTCAGGAGAGTCCTCAAATATCTCAAGTCCCCGTTTTCTGTCTTGGGGAGTACAGCCCCACCTACCTGCTGCCCTGGGAGGAGATATCTAGACTCCTCCATTTCATCAGCCTCTCCTGCCCAAGCACCAAATGCAGTCACTTCTACCTCTTAAACAGCTCTAGGTGTTAGGCCAGGCCACTGTCCCTGTCCTGGGTTACTGCATAGCTTCCCTTTGCCTCTCTATCCTATCTCGTCATCCACCCTCCCTAGGCCCTGTGTAGGCACAGACATCTTTAACAAACACATCTGGTCTCGCCATTCCCTCCCAAAGACCCACAGACCTCTGAGAGCCTGTCCCATCCCAGTCCTGCCTGGCTGGCCGCTGGTAGCCCCTCCCTCCACGCTGGACTGAATGAAGCATGTGCCTCCAGAGGTTCCAACAGCCCCTTCCTGGACCCAGTCTTCCTTGTGGAGTGCAGTACGGTGTCTAGAACACAGTGGCACTAGCTGGTGGCACACTGGGCCAAGAAGACCCGTCAGAATTTTCCTTCTCACGGAGCCAGGTAACCATGTGGAGGCCCCGCAGAAGGAGCCAGCAATTGGAGGGGCCAGGCAGCAGCTGGTGTCGTCATGGAAACTGCGAGCAGTGCCACATGGGCCTGGCCTTTTCACTCTGCCTTTTTGGCAGGCTTCCTCAGCCACCCTGAAACCCATTCACTCAGGCATGCCAGGGCCTCGCCCCTGCCCCCCACCGCCCTCTATCCTCTTTGGCCAGCTCTTCCTCCCCACCCCTTCCTCCCCTCCTCTTCCTCCCAGCCACCCTCCCTTCTGCCGCCTTTGCCAAAGCGCTGGGAGGGGAAAGCTGGGCCAAGGAAGGACTCAGATTTTCAATTCTAAGCAGATTTTCCCTCCACAGGCAGCCAGCCCTTTCATGCATTTTTTTTCCCTATTATCATAAACGCAGGAACTTGCATTAGGATGAATGAGCAGAAACTCCTGTCTTTGTCAGAGCCTTGGCAGTACGCCAGGCATAGAATGACCTAAAACATTCAGAACTAAATGGAGCTGGAGAGGGGGTGGAGATCCCTTGTCTGAGAAATGGAATGGTGTTGGGGGGTGGCCCTTGTCTCTAATTATAATACTAGTGTTTGTCATGTGCCCAGACACTGTGCTAAACCCTGCGCACAGATTCCTGTTTAATCCTCACAAAATTCTTATGTCCTATTTATCTC
>NW_011888813.1:394416-424724 GCF_000151845.1 Pteropus vampyrus
GAGGTCCAGAGAGGATGGTCAAGGTCACACGGTAAACTATTGGTTAAAGAGGGGTAGATTCCAGCTGTCCTTGACTCTGCAGTGGGGCCGTGACCAGAGGGATGAAGTTCGGCCCTTGGAGGTGGGGGCGGATGCAAAAATCTTTGAAGTTTCTTCTGCTTCTTTCCCTTCTTGAATGACAATTTTCCAGACGCAGCAGTGGGGGCAGCAATGAGTTTACTTGAAGGCTTAGGCAGCCAGCAGAAAGGAAGGCGTCATCTGGCAGGAACAATGGGAGTGCATCTTTTCCAACTTGGGGGTACCTTGCTGCCCACCCGAGCAGAAGGTGCTGTGGATCCTGGAGCCCCCAGGACCCCAGAGCAGGGATGTGTGGGTAGACCGGGGCTGCAGAGTGCTGGGAGCTGGGGGAAGGGCTTGCGCTGTGGGCCTAGCTGTTTGGGAAGGGTATTGTTCTTTTGTTGCTGACCAAGCCCCAGCCCACGTGCAGAGCTTGGCTAGAAATCTACAACTGGCCTGGTTGACTGGGTCATTCGTTTCCCAAGCCCCACAGTTCTTCCCATTCCACCCAGCTCACCATCTTGGCAAAGCCCCAGCGACCTGCTGGGTGGAGGCAAACAGCGGTAATCATGTACTGGGTCTGCAGTAAGCAGAGAACAATTCATACTTTATCTCAATACATGATAATCTTTGTAAAGATCCTGTGAGGTGAGTTGTTATCCCCATTTCACAGATGGGGAAACAAATTTATCAAAGTTGTTTGACTTGCCCAGGGTCGAAGAGCAAAAGGATTCAAACCCAGACTTATCTAACAGAAAAGCCTGGGATCCTGCCCCACCTGACTCTCGGACTCCTACCAGGGGGCTTCCTGCCATCCCACCCTCCCAACTAGCCCAGAACATGGGCTGCAGGCCATACCCCTCTTCCCTTTCTGCAGTTTCCTGGGCCCTGGCTGTCCTTTGGCTGCCTCTTGGCCCACAGAGTCTCTGTCCTTGCTCAGCATAGCTTCCCTGCCATGTGGCCCTGCACCAGGCTCTTGGCCCTGAGGCCAAGCTGGGGTTGCCATGGCGATGCCCTACCCCAGGACTGCCTTGCAGGCCCCACAAGCCACTGGAATATCTCCAAAACCCACCCTTCGGGCCAACATCCAAACCGCCTCTCCCAGAAGGCCACTCTCATCACGAGCAACAGGAAAATTTTTTTCAGATCTCACCCTGACTTTCAGTTTGGAAAACAAATGGCCACCATTGCGAAGCCCCCATGAGCCTTTTATTTCCCCTTTTCCCTCCCGTACTGTCTTCTCTTCTCTCTGCCCAACATCATGTGGTGGTTACAGGCACAGACAGAGCCTGAGCTCACATTTCAGTTCTTCCACTTCCCAGACATTTGACCTTGGACTCATCCTTGGGGCTTGATTTCCTGTCCTTCATCAGGATGATAATAATCATATCTATGTCCTTGACTTTTCTGCAAATTAAAGAGACTTACTGAATCCGATTCGGTGCCACCTTCTCAGTAAGGCCTTACCCACCCTCTCTACTTAAAATTACAAACCTATCCCCACTTCGTACCCCCAACCCCCTTCCCGTCTTTATTTTTTCCTCCGTAGCACATACCACCATCTCATATACCAGTTCACCAATTTCCTTTGGTTGTTGACTATTTTCCCTCCTCTAGAATGTAAGGCCAGGGTTTCGTTTTTGTTTTTGTTTTTGTTTTTGTTTTTGTTTTTTAATCTGTTCCCATGGCTCTGTCCCTTGTGTCTAAACAGTGCCTGGCACACAGAGGGCGCTCAGAAAATATTTGTTGAATAAATGGATGAATGGGGACAGGCCAATGGCACAGGCAGTTTTCACAGGGTGTGATTATGAGACACCCAGTGTTTTGCCAGGTGGATAAAGCACCTGGCATGAGGCCTGGCCCGCGGTTAGCGCTTGAGGTTGGCTGATGCTATTGTCTTGTTCCTTTCACTTTCCTCCACCCACACTCATACCTTGGGCCTCCCAGGGACGCCCTTGAGAAGCTCTGTGGGGAGCCCACAGAGGAAAGCCCCAGCTGAGGCAGCATCCTGACCTGGGAGCCGGCCACTCCAGCTTCTGACCCATCCCGTGGGGACAATCCCTGGCTGTCAGGCCATCCCTTCCCTCCTCTCACCCACGAGGTCGAGTCGGGACAGAACACAGGAACAGTGGCCTCAGGTCACCCTCTCACTGCCCAGTCAGGCTGCTCTGCCCAGGGCTGAGGCAGGAAGGAGTCCCAGCAAAGGTCAGAGGCTATGCAGGCAACTCAGGGCAGGTGGCTTGGGGGCCTAAGTGCTGCCCTATCTTGCTGGGGTCCCTCTGCAGAAGGCACACTTCCGGGCCACCTCCTCCACAGGGCCACTTTCACTTTCTGTTTCCTCCACAGAAGCAGGAACAGCCAGGCCAGGGGCTCCAGGATCAGCTCACAGAAGTAAGGTGAGGGTTGGGAGGCAGTGTCAGAAAGATTGGCCCTTGAGGGCCCTCTGGGCATGGGGAGAAAGGGCCTCAGCAGCTTTCTGCACTCCCCTCCACCCTTCAACTAATGACAGCCCTTTATATTTCCTCAGTAGAGCTAAGGACCGAAGCACCATCCTGGTTATTTTATTGGAACCTCACTCTAAGACAGGGGGCATGGAGAAGACAGGAGTTAAATGAAAGCACAAACGTCTCCAGCTCAGAGGTGACCGGAGCCACGGAGCCAGGATTCAAACACTTTGTAGTGTTTCCATTTTGCCAGATTTCCCCCACTGTTCCCAGAGGCCCACCTTTGGGTCGGGGAGCCCTGCTCAATCTCTGTCCACCTGGGAGGAAGGAAGCAGTCACGGGGCTTGGCAGGACCTGGAGTGGATACATGGCTGGCACCTCTGAGACACCCTTAAGGAAAAGAACTCTCTACTTCTGGTTTCTCCCACAGAGCCAAGTGTGTCTGAGGAGCTGGCATGGAGAGGAAGTAACATCTGGGAGGAGACTCAGAGCTGTCCTGGGAGAGAGGTGGTGTTTCTTCTCATTTTTCTCGATAAATAACTGGCCTAAAGACACAGAGCTAGTAGTGGACAGGGCAGGAATTCTCAGCCAGGTCTGGATCACTCCGAAGCCTTCCTGCTGGTTACTGGGGCCATGGCTTTCCCCATCGCAAGTCCATGGACTCGCACACAAACACTCTACCCAGGCCCGTGTCTGTCCTTGCTGTGCCTCCCCAAGGCTGCCCTTTGAAGCCTCGTGTTCCCTTTCAGTCCTGCCCCTCCTTTGTGCAGTCACATATTAAATGCTACCGAGTGCCACTATGTCCTAGGCCTTATTCTAGGTACTGGGGACACAGCAGGATCATACAAAACAACAAGTCATCACTGTCAAGAAGCTTTTATGGAGGGAGGGGAGTGGACAGACAAAAAAGAGTCAACAAAATATATATATATGAACACAGGTAGCAGTAAATGCTGTGAAGGACATAAAGCAGAACTACTACGTGGAGAAGGACTGGCAGGAGGACAGCCTCACTGAGGAGGTGACATTTAAGCTGTGATCAGAGTCAGCAGTGCAAAGATGGGGGTGGCACGAAGGCTCCGCAGTGGAAACAAGCCCAACGCAGGGCTGAGTCCCTGGGACAGCCCCTATTCACACGTGTTGTCCTGGTGTCATTTTCAATAGTTCCTCCCTTCCCGGTCAAGAGTGGCCCGTTTGGAAGATGTTACTGACGCCGAGGCAGGAAGCCATTAGAAGAAATCATGTGATTGATGTCTTGAAAAGATCTCACTGGCTGTTTCCTAAAGAATAAATTAAGGGGGCACGAGGGCGGAGGAGCCAGGCCGGCAGGCAACTGTAGCCACCCAGGCATTCCGGGGTGTCCCCTTTCACTGGATTCCAGCGATGGCGATAAGGAGTGGAGAGGAGCGTTTGTGAAGGACCCCAAGGACCACCCCTTTCCACCCCCAGATTCAGGCCCCTGAGCCAGCCCTGGACATTTCTGAGAGGACTCTCAGAGCCAAGGGACCTCTCCTCATATTTCTTTTGTCAGTAGGAAGGGCCACCTGTATCCAGCCCCTCCCAGGCTGGCTAGCCCAGCACCAGCCAGAGCCCACCCTGCCTCTCCGCAGAAGGCTGGCTGGCAAAGCCTGCTGCGTGACCTTGGGCTGCAAAGTCAAAGTGAGTCACTTCCTCCCTAGGGCCTCCCCCTGAGCAGGCAGCTGGCGTTGCTCCCTGCCCCCATCTTATGGGCCTGGGGCTGGCGCTGGCACAACAGACCACAAACACGCTCCGCTCTGAATGCTAAGTGCCCGCCCCGAGGCTCATTTGTCACCGGCTGCTGACTCAGCACTTCTGGAGAAGGCTTTTTCCTGTGCCTTAGAGAGGGAGGCTGGGAAATGAGGAGGACCTAGCTCTTCCTTCCCTTCCCTCCGGGATGTGTGTGTGGGGGGTGTCAGTGTGTGGGTGCTGTCATGTTAGTGTGTCTATGCATATGTGAGTCTGAGTGTCACTGGGTCTGTGTGTGCCTCTGATGTGTGTCAACATGGTGTGCATTTCTGGGTCTGTGTGTCTTTTATGTGTGTGTTTATGTGTGTGCCTGTCCTGTGGGTCTTTGTATATGTCAGTCAGTATCTGTGTTGGCTTCTCTACCTTTATGTGTGGTATATCTGTGTGCTGTCTATCTGTGTGTGTGTAGCATATCTGCATAAGTTGTATGTGTCTGTCTATGGCACATTCGTGTGCGTGTGTGTGTGTGTCATGTGCGTATCTAGGTAAGTGAGTGTGTTCTTCACCATCACATTGCAGGCCTGTCCCCTCCTCTCTTCCTCCATCTTACATTCTCCCCTCAGACATTACCTTACTCCCAGAGCGACTCTCACCTTCTCTCCCCGGTCTCTCAGCTCTCACCCACGCCTTCTGCCTCCAGTCTAAACACAGGACCTCAGGGATTAAAAGCACAGGCTCTGCAATCAGGCAGATCTAGGTTTCAGCCTTAGCTCTGCACTTGCCAGCTGAGTGACCTTGATTGAGATACTTACCTTTTCTGAACCTCAGTTTCCTCATTTATAAAACAGAAGTGATCATATCTCCCTAATAAAGATAATCTCATGATGGAGCCTGGTGTATTGCAAAGGGTGCCTGTTATTTCTCCTTAAAGCAATAGGCCTAGTGTCAGGCACACAGCCAGGGTCTAATGAACAGCACTCAAGAACAAAAGCACTGAGCTGTAGTCTCCTTGGCTGCTGGAGAAGGGAGGGGTGTGGGAGAGATGACCTGGATTGGGAGCTGGGCAGAGAAGCTGTTTGCATGACAGCTACTGCAAAGTAAAGACAAGTGGTGACCTGATTTAGTGCTGCCTTAAGCAGCCAAGGAAGCAAGGAAGGAAGTTGCAGGCAAGGGGTTTGGAGCTGCTCTCCATGTCCTTCCCTTCCCCAGACCAAGTGCTTCCTGACACCCCCAGCTCCAGCGAGGGCCCCAGGGGAGCAACACAACTCTTGCTCACACGCACCACCCCCGGAACAGCCCTCATGATTTGTCCTGGGAGATCACTCACATCTACCTGTCTAGATCTTCTTAACAACCCTGTGAAAGATATTCTTAGCATTCCCATTTTGCAGCTGGGAAAACCGAGGCTCCAGAAGGTTAAGTTCCAGGGTCACGGGGTGTCAGGTGGCAGAGAGAACCCGGGCATTCCAACTTCCTGTCCAGTAATTCCTGAACGTCTACACCACCTGACCTCTGCCTGCACACACACATATGCACCAGCACGCACCCTGGTGGGCCCTCCCTCCCTGCCCACGGGCAGGGGTCCCACGCACGCTGGCACCACACCCTCCCTAGTACCAGCTCTTGGAGCAAATTCTTCCCAGATTCTGCCAAGCCCTCCTCCCCTTTGTTAAAGTTAGGACTTTCTTCAGAAGGGTTAATGTCTATCATCTCAGGTACTATAATATGACTTCTTACTCCAACCTTTTGCTGTGTTTACCAGGAGACAGGCAAACCAGCTTGGGATAGGAACACAGGAACTTCCCCAGCTGGTAGAGGGGCCTGGGGCAAGCAGTCTGCACTTCAGAGTTGATACCTAGTCTCAGTTTTAGATTTAGAGAGTAGCGGGTGGAGCCAACTGTAGGGAGAATCACGGATCCAGTTCATGACCTTGCTGTAGCCAGCTGTGTGGCCCTGGGCAAGTCACTACCCTTCGCTGGGCCTGAGTGTCCACATCTATGAAATGAGAGAGATTGCTCTCAGGTTCCTTCCAGCTCACACAGTCCCAGATGCTTCTAGGCCTCAGTCATGGCTAGGTCTATGCTATCAGATGCTACCAAAAACTGAGACATCAGGGAAGACTCTGCTACCACCAGGCTCTGTCCCAGCTCTCCCTGGGAAAACCAGCAGACAACCAGTTATGTAGACAGAATGAGGGGTCTGGAGATGAGATTCAGAAAAAGCCCAAAGTAGAAAGAGGCACCAGAGAGCTTCTTTCATTCCTGATTGGCCCTTCCTACTCCAGGGAATCCAGCACCAAGCTGGAAACAGGACACTGGGTTCTCTGTTCAGCTTAGGCCTAGATCTACAGGTGAGGCCAGGAGTCGTTTCTGTTTTGGGGGCCTGTGACTCTTGGAGAGAAAAGAGGTGATAAGCATCTTTGGCCTTCCTGATACACAGGGTTATCCAAGCACAAGGTGAGGCCCGTTGAAAAGCAGACATGCCCATTTCTGTCCAGACATAGTCGGGCGGGCAGTGGGTGGCTACAGCCTGTCCTTACATGGGGCTGAAAGAGCCCAGCCACTCAGTGACTCACTCACTTACCCAGCCGGCTGAAACCCAGGCTCCACCCTTCCCTTCTCCTGCTACCCACAAAAGCCCCTTAACATAGCATTCTTGTCACGCTGAGACTAATGTAGAGAAGGACATTTCCAAAAGTTCAGGATGACAACAGGGAAATAAACAGAAGGCCATGTGATCACTTAATTAACCAACTCTGGAACCACCTACCTCTGGGCTTTCTGGTGTGTGATTTTATTAACTCTTCATTGTTTAAGTTGCTTGAGTTATATATTTTATTCTTGCAGGGTTCTTGCGGCCCAAAGTGGCCCACCAGATATGAACTTGGTGGGCCTCCTGCGAGATTAATCTTATTTCAGACAACCTGCCAGGAACCGGCCTCTCGTACCTACCCTGGAGGACCCCAAGAGTCCAGGGGGATCAAAGGAAGTCTGGTTGGAACCTGATGTATGGATCAATGTATGGTGTATGGTGCACTAGTAAGGACAACATACAGGGAGGAGCTCGTCAGGAAAACTAGGGCCAACTTCCAGGTTTTAGGGGTTGAAGACCCCGCAGAGTGAAGAATCAACTGAGCGATGTTCTTTCTGAGTGTGGGCTGAGACCCATTAATGGGTCACAAAATCAATTTAGTGGATTACACCCAGAATATATTTTTAAAAAGAAATAGGATGGAAAAACATAAGCATAAGTTACAGATGGTAGAACTTTTGTTTCAGTGTATGTAAACGCTCATCTGAGTAACGGGTTGAGATGTGAAATGCACTTCTTACTGTAGGTCCTGGTTTTAAAAATTTGAAAGCCTCTTGCTCTGGAAAACAAAGAAGTAAAGCCCAGAGCATGCCCATTGTGCATGTGAGGGGCAGGAGTCTCTGTCCCAACATTTGATTCAAACATCCCCAAGAATGTCTGTAGGGGAACAAGTAACCTCTACTTTCCTAAGCATGGAATGAGCCATCCCTGTTAGGTCTGGAAGTGCTTCAACCCCTTTGCTGCTTTCTTTAGCAGGAGGGGAGGGATAGGGCTTTTACTGATTCTCCGCCCCCAGAATGTTTTCCTGTTTCCCAAGAACCTCAGGGCAAGTCGGTCAAGATTTTTGGAGAAAAAGTCAATTCTGAGCCTTTTCCAAGTGGCATGCACTACCGTGTCCCCATTTCCGATCCCAGAAACAGGCAGAGGGCAGAGGCCAGCCAAGGATGCCAGGAAAGGCAGGTTTGGCCCCTGGGGAAGTCTATCCTCAGAGGCCCTCCCCTCCCATTTCCACTATTTGGCAGACTCTTGAATGCAGTGGGGCGGAACAGAGAAAAAACTAGAAAGCTCGACTTCTGCCACCAGGGCCGGAAGCCCCTCTGTGGCCCCAGCCGGTGGTGGTTAGCCCCTGTTTGTCATTTTGCAAATCTGGTCTACCCACCTCCGGCGAAAACTCCCAGCATCACTCCAGGGGGCAATGACTAATTACAAAACACATTTTCTCTCTTTTCGTGCTGCCGCCCCGCCCACAGCGCCCCCGCCTATCCCGATGCGGCCAGCCCCGAACTAGACTCCCTCGCTAGACTGGCTTGAATGAACTCTTGGCCCAGCCCCTCCTCCCCAGTCTGCACCCTCGGGGTTCTTTCCTCCCCTCTCACTTTACTTTCGCTTTCTAGTCGCTCTCACTTCTCTGTCAGCTTCTTACCCTGGAGCTCAGAGCCCGGGCTCTTTCTCAAGGTGGGAGTCACTGCTGAAGCCGTGGGCTACACCCAATTAGTTAGATCTCGATTCAAGGACGACAGTCAACAAATATTTATCCAAGGCGTTTTGTTCCAGGCTTCAAGTATGCAGTGATAGCACAGGGCAAGTTTCCTGCACACACAGCTTCTGGAGGCCTGAGTGATACAGAGATGGAATCAAGTGATTAAAAACAGTGGGCCTGGGCTCTGCAGCTTAATGAATGGTGCTGGTGAGGCACATAAAATAGATGTATGTACACTGACCTGGAACAAGGTCCCTGGTAAAATGTTAGAATGAAAAAGACAAGTGGCAGGACAGTGTAGAAGATACTGTGGTTTGCTTGGTTTCCGGGACAAGTCACTTCCTCCCTCTCCTGTAGAAGCTACAGAGACATAGTCTCTGTGGTTTGAGGATGGAGATCTAGAGCTATGGCAGCCTTTTTGTTCCATGAGGAAAAGCCCTAGAGCTGGGGAATGGGGAAGGGGAGCAAATACTAAATGGCGCCTAAAGAGAAAAACCACACATCAAAAGACAGAAAAGAGACAGAGAACCAGGTCTGAGGGGACACTGAGTGAATGGATCAAACCTTAATTGAAGTCAACATTATATCTGGACCTCTGTAGTTACCGAGCCTTCAAATTCCATTTCGTCTGTTGGTTTAAGTCAATTTTTGCTAGGTTTTCTTTCACTTTAAAAAGAAGACTCATTATAAGGATATTTGTTGTAGCTTTGTTAATAAGTTAAATATTAGAAAAGCCAAGTTCCTTTTTTAAAGGATTAAAGAAGTGATGGTACTTCTAACCGTGATATACTAAGCAGCCAAAATTTAAAAAAAAAAAAACAACTCTATATCTGGTGACACGAAAAGATATATCCTAGACATATCAATAAGTGAAAAAAAAAGAAGTGCAGAAGACTGTGTAAAGTATGCTGTCATTTGTGTAAGGAAATAAGATGTGTAAACTTACATGTTTCTAAAAATGCTTAAAATATCTCTTGAAAGATACTCAAGAAATTGGTAACAATGGGACCTGAATCACTAGGAAACTGAGGCGAAAAGGAGGCTTGTTTTTTACTCTATGCCCTCTTTTTACTTCTTGAATTTTACACCATGTGTATACAACACCTGTTCAAAAAATGAAATTAATTAACAAAACCTTTTTAATTTAAAATGAGGAGTCCTAAATGATAGTGTATGCACGCGGGAATATTTATAACTGTCACATGCACCCGCATGCAAGCACATGTCATGTGTTCAGATGTTCCAAAAGGTCTGGAATAATAGGCACCAAACTGTTAATAGCTGTTACCTCAAGGATAAAGAATTGGAGTGTGTGCGTGCGTGTGTGTGTGTGTGTGTGTGTGTCTGTCTGTCTGTCTGTCTAGGCAGCAGGGAATGGTTTACCAACTAAAAAGTCACTTCACACTTTATTTTAGACACTCTTCTAAACTTTACAAGTATCGATTCATTTTGTCCTTACCCTAGGGGCTGAGGAAGGTCATCTCCATCGCCCTTGCTTAATACATGGAGAAATGGACACCAAAAGGGGTTGTGTAACTTGCTCAGAAAGGAACAGCTAATGAGTGACAGAGCTGGGATTTGAACTGAGACAATTTAGCCTGAGGTGGCTGCATTTTTACCCGCGACATTATCCTGCCTTTCTGTCTCCCTAGGTGGGGCTGCTCGGTCCCAGGCGATGTGCTGGCACAGAAAACCCTTTCATGCCCCTCTTGTCACTGACCCTTCCCCAGACCACCTCAAGGGGGGCAGCCCAGCCTGTTTCTCCCTTGCATGTGGAAGACAGAAACCACTCCCCTTTTTCTCCACACTTTATCTCACCTGGAAAAGAGGAAACTGGAGGCTGATGGGGCCCCACAGGACTCCACTTCGTTTAAGCTCTATTTACACGCCCTATTTCCATAGGGGTATATAGAAAGGATTCATAATCCTGAGTGCTGCTGAGGTTCTGAGGAAGAGGGTGCTCTGGTGGGACTGCAAGCAATGCTTTTGAGGGACCAACTGGATAAAAGCCATCCTATTTAGGAATGCACACACTCTCAAAACTAACCATTCCCCTTTTAAGATGGTATCCCACAGAAATACGTGAACAAGCATGCTGACCGCAGCATTCCCATAAATTCTAACAGGTGATGGAATTCCACGCAGCTGTCAAAAGGAATAAAGTAGCTCTGACTTACAAACAGGCACAGAGGATGTCCGTGGTATACTGTTTAAAACACCAAGTTGCAAAATAATATGTGGAATATAACTCAAGTTTTGAAAAAATAAATAAAAACAATGCGCGTAGAAAACATGTGTATATAGAAAATGGTCTGCAAGGATATACAGTTGGCCCTTGATCAAAATGGGTTCGAACTGCATAGTTCCACTTATACAGGGATTTTTTTCAATAAATATACAGTCAAGCCTTGCACCCCAGGGTTTCACATCTGCCAATTCACAACTGCAGATGCAGAGCGTCAACTGTATGCATTGTTCTACAGCATTTTATATAAGAGACTTGAGCATCCTTAGATTCTGGTATCTGTGGGGTGTCCTGGAAACAATAGTTAGGAGACTGTAGTTAAGTTTTGGGGAAGCCAAACGTTATGTGCAGATTTTCAAGTGCATGGGCTTGGGGTTGGCCTCCCTAACCCCCACATTGTTCAATGGTTTACCAAAATGGAAGGAAATGGGAGGAGAGGAACAATTTTACATTTTTTATCTGTATACTTCAATATTGTCCAAATCGCTATAAAATATAGTTTGTAATTAAACTTTTTAAATAATTAATAATTAATAAGTGAACTTTTCATGGCTCAAGCATCAGCTTGCCAACTGTCCCTCTCTCTCATCTCTCCCTCCCTTCCACACAGTCTTGTCTGTTCCTTCTGCCATTTGCTATCTTTGGACCTTAGGCTCCTGAGCTGGTTGTAAGACTCCAGAGCCCCTTCAAACCATGTTCACTAATCCATCCCTAATCCTGGCTCCCCAGCAGCTCAAACCAGCAGCTGTCTGCTCCTATGGGAGGTGGGCAGGAGTCCCCTTGGTTTATATCCATCATAAAAAGAGAAGCAGCTGTGGCCCTATGGATGCTCGGAACTCCAGGACGTGTCAGCCTCAAGCAGAGGGGGCCTGGCCACTCCCCAGAGGGCACATTTCTTCCTCTCCTTCCTGGACACATCCACAGCAGTCAGCGCGTTTCCGAAGAGCTGGGTGAGACTCCAGAGATGGTGTGGTCCACTGATCTCACTTCGCAGGTGAGAACACTGCATCCAGGCCAAATCTTTGCCACCTGCCTCTTTGCAAGTGCTTTTCCTTAAAAATGTCAGAGTCTGAACACTCACTCTTGTTAACTGCACAATAAAGAAATTCCATCGGCAAGCCGCCATTGCTATCAGTGGTTCTCAGCTGTGATGGCACCTTGGAATCACCTAGGGAGATCTGAAACTACCCACAACTGAGTCCTACTTCAGACATTCTTTTTAATTTTAACTGGGGGGCGGCATCCTGAGCACCGAGATTTTGGTACTACTTACCTGTTCCCAATGTACAGCCACGGTTGAGAACTACTAGTCAATGTCATGTCATGTCATGTCATGTGTGTACACGTGCTGTGTGCATATGTAACCCATGCGTGGAAACCTATGTACATGCACAACATACGAAGCTGGCTTTCCCAATATACACAGCAATATGTGCGCTGAGGTCACCAGCAAAGCAAGACACAACCTGGAATTGCCTCAGGAAAATCTAAATAGCTTAAAAATAGCCAGAGGCTAGGACCGCACCCCCGCACCTATAGAATCTGACCATCCCTGAATGCGGTCTGTGCTTCATGAAGGTTCTTTCTGGGCTATGGAGGGCCAGCCAGGACTGAGAACCATGGCCAATGCCTAAAGATAGGGGAGAGAGGAAGGAAGACAAGACAGAGGGAGGGGGCAGGGTGCGACAGCTGCCCGGGGGAAAAGGCCCAGAGGCTCTGGGACAGGTGGAGGACAAGGCCTAGCGGAGAAGGGGCTCTACAGAAAACGAATACGAATGTTTACGGAGCAGCGATGAATCCTGCCTCTGTTCCCCAGGCTCGTGGAGGGGGACCAGGGACAACTGTTCACCATCAATAGAGGTAGAAAGACACAAAGGCCCTCAAACAGGGCCTCCTGTTTTCTGTAGTAGGTGCCTCCATGAGAGCAAAGACTATCTCATTTGTTCACTATGTCTCCCCAGAGCCTGGCCCATAATAGATACTCAATAAACACCTGTTGAATGAAAGGACTACATGAACTTTGCCCACACTTTTCCTCCGTCAAGACTGTCACAATTTTCTCAGTCTGCGGGTTTCTTGTACAGAGCAGGAGTTAAAATGGTGGTGCCAAGAGAACTTCGCCAAGAGAGGGGAGAAGGCTGTTTGGCCCCATCCTCCCACCAACTCCATTTCCTCCACTTCCTCGGGATTTTAGAATCTGAATGGAAGGGAGGGGACTGCAGTTGGCGGCCCACAGCTGCCCTTCCAAATCAGAAGGTTGGAGGAGGGACGAAAGGAGGAGGAGGGCGTGGGGCGGGAGACGAACAAGCAGAGAAGAGAGGAGTGTGCTGGGAGCACACAGCGGCTGCCAGCAGACTGAAAGGTGCTGGGTCTGTCCAGAGAAAGAGGGACAGGCTAGGGAAGGCCTGGACATGGTCACTGAGCTCCCGGGCTCTAACTCCAGCTGCCATACTCCCTATCCAAGTGACTTCCAGAATGGGGTGAAGGATGTGTGGAAAGGAAGTAGGGGGGAAAGGAAAGCATCGCTCTCCCTTTGAGTAACACTGGGCTATTTCTCCTCCCTGGGTGTCTCCACCCTAATAAGAGACGACTGCATGATGATGACGTGATGCTCTTTCTATTACCCTGGATGCCTGATTTAGAACAGCTAGGTGAGCTTGGGGCCCAGTTATATGTGTGTGAGTGGGCATACCAATGCAGATGTGAATACGGCTTGGGCGTGCTCACAGAGGTCGACACAACCTCTGGAGAAGGTGGTACCTGCAGACGCAGGCCAGGAAACAGATTCCCCAGGTCACAGGTGAGTATGTATTCAAGCTCTTTTTTAACCTGTATTTGTGTGTCCTAAGCAGGAAGCACAGAGTGCCAGGCCCTCGGCCAAGAGTTCATTTTAAAGCCATTTTGAATGAGCACATTGGCCTCTTCATTCTAGGGTACTTGAGCCCACTCCCCACCAGACCTGAAGCAAGGGCCTTGGCCTCCAGGAATTGCAGGCTGAGGCACTACCCTTGACATTTTTCCTACTTGGAACCGCAGGCCTGTCTGAGCACTGGGAGGTGTTTTAAAGTCAACGGCAGCTCCTCTCACCTGTGAGATCTGGTTGCAGGCCTGGGTGTGTGTCTGGTCTGTTGATGAGCTCAAGTCTGGCCCTGGGGCAGTGAAGAGGGGAGAGGACAGGCCAGAGATGGTGCAGACTGGAGGCTGCCCAGGGCTGTCCCTGGAGCCCTTCAGTTGGCCAGCGGCCAGGCTAGAGTTAACCCCTGCCTGCCCAGGGCCGAATTCTGCCCACCATGAACAACTCCCTCCCCACTTCCAGGAGCTACCACATCTCCTCCTCCAGGAGCGGATGTAGGAGTGAGGACAGGTGAAGGGCATTACCGGGCATGTTTATTTCCTGCTAATTCTTCCAACTTTTGTTTACCAGAGGGATAGCCTCCAAATCATAGACCCCAGATACGCCTCAGAAGACAAGCTGGGCCTGAGCCAAGGCCCATTTCCAAGCAGCCATGGTCATTGCCTCATTTCTGGACAGCCCTCATCCCAATCCACCTCACTCACCCGTCCCACAGGGGGCTGTCCCTGTCAGATCACCACTGTGTCCCAGTGCCCCTCACTATCTTTTGGAGTCCTGTTAAGGAGAATGACCCTTTTAAACCTATCCAGCTCCTCCGCCCCTCCCCACCTTTTGCTAGAGATTCAGACTCAGCAGGTTTGGGTGGGGCCCGAAATTCCTAAAAGCATCTAAGTGAATCTGCAGCCTGGCTGCTCTCATTCACCTTCACACCGACCTGAGGTTGTCCCAAGGCTATCTTCTGTGGTGTTTGCATTCCAGAGAGAGGATGGATAGCTCAGAGTAGAATTTCAGATAGTGTCAGATAGTAAAGTGCAGTGGTTACGAATGTATACTCAAGAAGTTCAAATTCCCAATCTTGACCTTGGGCAAGTTGCTTAAACTCCTTGGGCCTCAGTGACCTCAACTGTAAGGTGAGATGGTAAAACTCAAGTGTGCTCTCTGAAATAGAAGGCACCAGCTAGTCAGACGGAGCTGGGGTCAGAGCCCATGCTGGGGATCAAGCACTGACCCCTACCTCTGCCTGGCCCTCCCATAAGGGGAAGGGCAAGTCCAGGCCTACCTAGTGAGAGTATGGCAAAGAATGGGCTGAGTGGCTGTGGCTATGCAGAAGGCTGGCTTTGCAGCACCAACCCTTATCCTGTGCCTTATCCCAGATCATATTTGTGCTGCCCTAATTTCTAAGAATTTAGACACTCCTTTGGGGACCAAATTTCTCATGGGAATAAAAACTCAACTCAATTCTCCACTAAAACCATTTTTTCCATCGAAACACTTTGCACAGATATTAGATTCCAACAAATCCAAGTTTTAATCTCCATTTCACTGCTTACTGGTGGAACAACATAGAACAAACCTTGGCTCTGAGAGCCTCAGTTTCCCATCTGTAAAGCAGAGAGAGTCATCTCTGTTTTGCAGGCTTTTGAGAAGATTAAATTAATTCAGTCATGCTTTCAACAAACTTTTACTGAGCACCTATGATGCGCCAAGCATGGGAGATACAGCTATGAATATAAGAGAAACAGACGGGGTGCATGTTTGTGAGGCCTTCAGACAGATATTGATCAATAGTAACCCCAATATCTATGTTACCTATTGTGTTGAATGTTATGAAAGCAAAGTGCTCATGAGGAAATTGTGTAAACTCAGTTTTGAAGGATAACTAGGTGTGATCTACTTCACTGCACCCAAAACATTATTGATTGTCAACACACTATTATTTTAGATAATACCGAGAAAGAAAAACTCTGCCAATTAACTATGACACCACACCTTCTAACCCTTAGAAATGTTTTATGTGGTGCTTGCTGAAGAACTCTTTTAGACTTTCCTTTAGCCCCAGAAGAGTTTTCTATCTCCCATCCAATTTAAAAGAAAGAAGGGTCTGTAATGGCAGAAATCAGAATAGGGCGAAATCCAAGAGAAATTCACCTTGCCCTGCAGCAGGCTTGCCTGGTGCTAAACCCCTGAGTTGGTAGCAGATAGGCTCCTAGGCTCTGGTTCCACAAAAGGGGGAACAGAATGAGAGGGCCGTGTGGATCAGGCACAGAGAAGGGCAAGAAGGGTGGGGAATGAGTCCTGGCTGAGGGTTCGCTGCAGAGCTCAGATTTTGGTTGAATGGAAGTGTCCAGAAGGAAGAGTCAAATGCCAGACTAGGGGTTGCATCCTGTTGTCAAAGATGCATCTTCCTCAGAAGCACAGAGCACCCCTAGTTTCTAGATTTTGGTTTCTAAATACCATTCTCCACTAAAAGAAACCAGAGTACTTTGGGGGAAACAACCAATTCCAGGGCTGGCTCAGGAAAGTACAAGATGACCCTGGAACATCTTATCGTGCCAGAAAGTGACAATGTGCTAAAAAAAAAATAAATAAATAATGAGGACCTGTCAGTAAGAATGAGAGCCAGCTTAAAGAGGTTTCTACTGGACAAATTTGGCCTAATTTGAGTACTAAAATAAATAATGAGAGCAATAGAAGTAAAATAATAATCCATGAGTCCAACTGATATAAATAAATACACAAATAATCAAACGATTGGGGAAGAGAAGAACACTCTTCCTTAACAAAAAGTGCTAAGAAACAAATGTAGAAAAAAGACGAAACTGGAAAATAATCATTTGCTTATCACCATAATATTGTTTTAGGCGAGAATCATAAATAGATGCCACAACAAGTGAGTGATAAGAAACATGTTTACATAGTACGCCGAGCAGAAAAATTTCTTCTTTTGCTGTAAAGGACACTGAGTAGGACAACTGGGCATGGCTCTAGTATCCAGCACACCAGTACAAAAGTAAATATGGTAAAAAGCTAACATTTGGGAAGCCTTAGTGAAGGGAATATGGGAATTAGTTGTACTATTTTTTGCAATTTTTACATAGTCTAAAATTATTTCAGAGTAAAAAATTGGAGTTTTTTTTAGTGTATATCTTAAAATTGATAAAAATACAGTAAATGAACTGGGGGAGGATGTAAATGAGCCTTCCAGGTAGAAACACTCATGAGTGCCAAAGCCCTGATGCCCGACAAGCATATTCATTTGAAAACCAAAACCAAAACCAAAGAAAGCCTGAGTCCTGGGTGCAAAGCAGCGGGAGCACAGTGAACTGAGAGGTGGGCAGGGGCCAGGCCATGTTGAGGGTTTGGGTCCTAGTGATGACAGCACGGAGGAGCCATTAAAATGCTTTAAGCAGTAGATGGAGGGAATGTGGCCTTATTTGTGTTCATCACTCTGGCCCTTGGCTGACCCTCCATAAACGGTGGCCATTAATAATGCTTTTCTGCTCTGACTCTCTGCTGTCTCTTCCCCTAGGGACCTTTTTGCTCAATGGGGTCGACAGCAGGTGGCCTCATACCCACAGGCTGCCAGGTTGACCTCCAGAGCATCCAAGCCCAACCCCATCTTCTCTCTCTCAGCCCAGCTCTCTGTGCACACAGACCCACCAACTTCCTTCTGTCTGTATTGGTTTCTCTTCTGGAAGTCCCAGAGCTCAGCGAAGCCTGGAGAGGTTTGAGTTCAAGGTGAATGAATGGGCTGTTTGATGGGAATCTCTCAGGGCAACCTCCAGGCTTCGTACAGTTCGAGTGGCTGTGGGCTTCCTTTTTTCCAGATGAATCACCGCTCTGTTGTCTGTGACTGTGTGTGCCCTCCCCCCCTCCCCGCCCCGTCATGCCTGGGGCCCTGCAGTAAGAACAGCGGACTGGCTATGTGCACCAAGCAGCTCCTCCTGTGACTAGCATTCACTACAGCACTTTCTGTGCCAAGTATTCTTAGGCATTATGTGCATTCCTCAGCCATCCCTTACAGCAACCCTGTGACAGAACATACCATTATGTCCATTTGCAGAAGAGCACACTGAAGCTTGAAAGGTTTATTGGTGTGTTTAAATTCGCACAACTGACCCAAAGATTCAACCCAGGCCCTCTGACCCCTGAAGCCTACATTTCTGCCTGCGACACCACCCTTCTGGTGGCCCGTGGGCATCAGCGTTATGAGCAGCCAGACCATGTGGACAGAGGAGCTGAACATAACTGAGGGCCTTGCTATGCCGGGAAGGGGTTAATCGGGATGCCCTCAGCAAGCTCTGGTTTGGTGAGGCTGGTTGTCATGGCAACAGCTTGGCTTTTGGGAAGAGGGAGGCCAGCACAGCATGATCTTCTGAATCACTGGATGCACACACAGCCCATATGTTTATTCTATGGTGAACATCTTCCTCCAAAACTGCATGTGGCCACCCAGAGTGGGGGTGCAGGGCAAGGGTGAGGGCAAGGGTTTCCCAAGCGTGCCAAGCCAGGCGGCCCTGGCCCTGCTGTGGTCCCTCTCTCCCAGAGTGCTCCCCGCAGCATTGCCCTGGAGGCTTTCCCACCAGGAAGACCCAGGGCTTCTGCTTTCAGCTCCCAGATCCCCACACTAGGCAGAAACCAGGAAAGAACACAGATCTGGGGCCAGAAAGAGCTCCTTGATCATTCATTTATTCATTCTTTTACCAGATATTTATTGCTTGCCCATAATACACTAATGCTAAGTGCTGTGACCTGGGGTTATAGCTGAAAGTCAGCGGGCTCTGCAGTCATGCAGCTGCCTTTCCACTGGGCCGGAAGTCCCCACCTTGTGCTTTCTGTGTCACCGTGGGCAAGTCCCTTTCCCTTTCTGAGTTCATCTGCAGAATGGGGCCCATAAAGCCCACATATGCAGAGACGCTATGTGGATGAGACAATATATTTGAAGCATTTACCTGCATGCCCAGCACATAGTGAAGCTAAATGTGCAATTATGACATAAATGCCGGTAGGCTGGTCACTGTTCCCTCCAGTCTCAGAAGGAGTCAGGTAATGATAAAATCCACAAACGAAGAGCTCCAGGCTCTGGGCTTTAAAGGACACTGTGAGGCAAACTCTCAATACTGACTCAGAGAGACAGGCTCTTCCATCACTGGACATGTGACCTTGACTTCACTTTGCCCATTTGTAATGTGGAATGATCCTCCAACACTTACTGGAGGAAATGTACCTGAGCTGATGGACAGCACCACAGTGGATACTTGACCATTTTGTCCCACCATCTGAGCCACCCCAGGACAGAAGAGCCCAAGACCACTTCCCAAGGCATAAGATTCCACTCCCGGCCTCCTAGTTCTGCCCTCCCCTCCAACCCAACTAGTTTTTTGCCTACAATATGGACCTCAGCAGCTATCTTTTGATCCGATTCAAGTTTGATTGTTTAAGCCCAGCTCCCTTAGCCAAGGAGAACATTCTCTCTCAATGCCTGTCTGGGACTCTGCTCTCTCTGCTTCCTTCTGTCTCGTCGCCCACCAATCCCACGCTGCTGTGCCCAGGCAGTGTGAAGCAAGAATTTGACTGTGTGGCCCTCCCTTACTCACAGGAGCCTGTGTTCACGGAAGGACCCCTGAGGTCCTCCAGGTCAGCCCTGGAACCATGCTGTGTAGCCTCAGCACGTGGCAGGCCTGGGCAGGGACAGGAAGGTCAGCTAGACTGATTACAGATAAGAGCAACATGCAGACCCGACCCACCCTCAGGGAACCACCAGAGAAGGGGGAAAACATTTAAGAATTTCCTATTTGATATTTCAAAAAATACAAAACTTCAAAGTAGTCATCATAGGAAAATTCAAAATGTTAAAGGGTTCCCTCACACTTAGTATGTTGTGGCTTAGTGTTGATTTTATTTTGTACTGCTCATGGGGGTGGAGATGGCCTCATTTTTTTCAGAGCTAGTGCCTCTAGAAGTCTTCATCAAGGCCTGGGAGATGGAAGTGGGGTGCACAGTCTCTATCTAGAGGACAGAGAGGGAAGATGTTTTCTTCTCGTTTCATTCAATCTGACACCAAAGGGGGCGAGATTAAGCTTGGTTGGATGTGGCACTGATGAGTTGTCCAAAATTTTCTTCTTCTCTCTCCAATCTTGAGTTTCCTTCTTTTTGGCTGGGTGTCAGGGTACATATTTATACCAGGACAGGGCTTACAGAGCAGATTGTAGTTGTCATTTGTTGGTGAAATTCTTTGTAGAAGGTCAGTGGGCTGGGAGGAGGCTGGGGGTGGGGGGCCTGTGAGGTGGGCAGAGGAGCTGCAGAGATAAAGAAGCTCCCAGCCAGGCCGGCCCCTGAGCTGGCAAATCTTTTTAAAAAGGATCCAGCCAAACCATAGAAGAAAAGGATAGGCAGACAGACATTCCTAGCAAACACATCCCCGTGAAGAAGTCAGAAAATGCTTGGATAGCAGATGGAAAGGATGTGGATGTGGAGAGAGGAGGAGGGAGTCCAAAGAGAATGTCCGAGGATTCCTTTCCTTTCTTCCTTTTTAAATAGACTTCATTGCTAGAGCATTTTCAGGTTCGCAGCAAAACTGAGCAGAAAGTACACAGATTTCCTATATACTCTTGCCCCCCTAAACACACACACGCACAGCCTCCCCCACCAATATCCCCACTAGGGTGGCACATTCGTTACAACTGACGAACCTACCGTGACTCATCATTATTACCCAAGGTCCACAGTTTACATTAGGGTTCACTTTTAATGTTGCACATTCTATGGATTTGAACAAATGTATAACAACCTATATCTACGATCCTAATATCATACATCATAGTTTCACTGCCCTGAAAATCCTCTGTGCTCTGCCTGTTCACCTGCCCGGGCAACCACTGATCTTTTTACCATCTCCATAGTTTTCCCTTTCCCACAATGCCATAGAGTTAGAAACATACGGTATGTAGCCTTTTCAGATTGGCTTCTTTCATCTTTAAGATTCCTCCATGCCCTTCCATGGCTTAATAGCTCATTTCTTTTTTAATGATAAATGATATTCCATTGTCCAAAGTTTGTTTATCCATTCACTTACCGAAGGACATCTTGGTAGCTTTCAAGTTTGGGGAATTATGAATAAAGCTGTTAAAACATCTGTGTGTAGATTTTTGTGTGGACATAAGTTTCAACTCCTTTAGGTAAATAACGAGAAGTGTGGTGGCTGGATCGTATGGGAAGAATGTAGTTTTGTAAGAAACCGCCAAACTGTCTTCCAAACTGGCTGTACCATTTTGCATTCCCACCAGCAACGAATGAGAGTTCCTGTTGCAACACATCCTCACCAGCATTTGCTATTGTCAGTGCTTCGGAATTTAGCCTCTCAAATCGGCGTATTATAGTATCTTGTTGTCATTTTAATTTGCAATTCCCTAGTGACAGATGATGTGAAGCATCACTTCATATGCTTATTTTCTACCTGTATATCCTCTTTGGTGAGATGTCTGTTCAGGTCTTTGGCCCATTATTTAATTGGGTTGTCGTTTTCTTATTGTTGAGTTTTAAGAGCTCTTTGTTTGTTTTGGACAATAGTCTTTCATTAGATGTGCCTTTTGCAAATATTTTCTCCAAGTTTGTGACTTGTCTTCTCATTCTCTTGAACCTCAGCTTTTGAGCTGATGGTTCCAGCCCTTTGTGGAGCCAGATGTGGTACAAGGTCTAGCCATGTCCACCCAATTCAAAACTCCACAGAGGGGCAGTCTTTGCTCTGGGCACCCCAGTGGTCTGGCAGGGACTTTCTCAGATCTGCACTGGAGGCTGATAACCCCGCCCGGTCCCACCCAATAGTCGTTCTCCCTATTTCTTCTCAGGGGCTGTTCCCCACTAATCCCTGTGCACACGTAACTCTGTTTCGGCATCTACTTCAGACCCAATTGACCTAGAGCTGGGGAGGAAAGAAGTCGGTGATGGGACAGAGAGAGATGGGGGATGATGATTTAAATTGGGAGGTCAGAGAAGTCCCCTCTGATAATGTCATCACATTGGGCTGAAACCTGGAGCCAGGACAGCACTAGTAGCAAAGGGGTCCAGGGAAAGGAACATAGGATGCAAAAGCTCTCGCCCATGTAGCTGAGGCAGGGGTGCCAGAGGAGTTGAAGGAGATAAGGCCACAGAGATTCAAAGATTGGGATGGGGGCACATCGTGTAGGCCACAGTCAGAAGCTTGAATTTATTCCAGATGCAGTGGAAAGCCGCTGGAGGGTTTTCAGCTTGGAAAAAACATGATTTGATTTGCATTTTTTAAAGCTTGCACTGGCTGCTAGGTGGAAAATGGATTACAAGGGAGCAAAAGGGGAAGCAAGGAGACCCGTCTGGCATTTTATTGCTCTGGTTAATATAAATATCCGAGCCTAACAACTTCTCTCCTGCAAAGACAATCATGGTGGCTAGTTGCATAGAATCCCATACATACTGCAAACACACCTCATAGTCCCCCATCCTCTAAACCACCCACAGACACTCCCGGACACAGGTTTACATGCATGCATCCATATTCCGCAACACGAACAGAGGCATACAAGTCTCATGCACATATGCTCCCATACATGCCACCAGCAGAGAGATTTTCATTCACATGCAAGCACACATTCCCATTTATACACTTCCTTACACATTATGAGATATTTTCATGCACACACACACACAGCTACACGTATTTCTACATAGCTACACAGACACATCATTTCCCATTTTCCAAAGAGAAGCAGGTCTGAGCAAGGGAGGTGACTGGGAAAAAAGTGTCAGGGGCTTTATAAGAAGAGTTGGTAATTGCGAACCTACTTAGTCATTGGAGAAAGAAAATGCCCAAACAAACGCCCGCTTTACTCTAATTTGCACCTGATGGTTGGGTCAGCCAGCTATTAAGGAGACTGCCTTAAAGCCTTCATTCATCAGATTGGGGCCTCCTCCACCCCCACTCAGTAGTTCCTCCTCACTCAGCCACTGCTGCCCATCTGCCCACCCACCCCCTGCATTCATCGGCTCTCACTACACTCCTAATGACTCACAGGGCATGAGTTTATAGTTTGGGTAAATCTGGACGCCTCAGAAAGGCCTTTTCAAAGCCCTGTAGGACCTGCCCCCAGCTCCTCCGCCCCGCAGCTGGCTCCTCTGCAGCACTTCCTCTCCTCCGGCTCTGAGCCCCAGCCACGGTGACCTTCCAGCAACTAGCAGCTCTTCAAACAAACACCTTCGGCTTTTTACATATGCTGCCCCCACTGCCAGCTGGAAGAGCTTTCTTACCTTTCCAGCCTCCATGTAGGAGCTACCTCCTCAGGAAAGTCTCCCCTGATTGTCCTACCATATCACTCCAATTAGAGGTCCCGTCTGTGCTCATCTCCATCTTGGCACTTACTGCACTGCCTAGCACCCACTCGGTTGGTTATACTGGTCTGTCTCCCCTTCGGGGCACAGAACATATCTGTTCTGTGCACTGCTGCCTGGGACCTAATAGGTACTCAATAAATATTTCTTGAGTAAATGAAGGCTGCTCCTATGTACCACTGAAACTAGAAAGAGATTATTTTTGGAAAGGGTTCATGCTTCCCTCTATTTCTTTGTTACCCCAGGCACCACTTGGTGATTACTAAGTCTCCAGCTTGCATTGTAGAAACCTATGGCCATGATTTCTCTTCTGCCTCTTCTACCTTCAACCAACTCTGGTGTGTGTCGCTGGAATAATGTTGGGCCCCTGAGTTGGGACAGGAGATAATGGGGGAGATTTGGGAAACTGGGTGACAGAGGTGAAGATATTCAAGTTAACCTATATAACTCCCATGACTTCCTATGGGGAGAAGGTAGTAAACATGGGAGAGAGAGAGAACTGTATCTGTTGGCAGGGAGGATCAGGTCGGACACCTGAGGATTGAAAAGAGCAAGAGGAGGTCCCAGGAGAAAGACCTTGAACAACCTAGATAGGCAAAGCAGTTGGCTGATTAAAGGGAAGGGGTTGCTGGAGCATCTGCACTGCTGAGGCGTCTGTGCAGTGCCAGGAGAGGTGGCTCAGTGACTCAGACCTTGTGCAGTGCTGCTGGGAACGGACACTGGTCAAACAGGATCCTGGCCTTTCTGACCCCAACAGCATCTTACTTCCTTTCCTAAGGAACAAAGAAATATGAAAACCAATAGTTACTATTAAATGAGTGTCTATTACAGAGAAGGCAAGCACATCCTACTGCCACTTCCCTGTCCACACTGTGACAGACATCACTAACCAATAACGGGTGCACCTATCACCTCCAGGCCAGGATGAGGTATCAGAATTATTTTCAACACAGAGCTCCAAGGAGTCGTTACTGATCAGTTGGAGCTGGCACATAAGGTGGATCCTATTTGCCATCGCTTCTCCCCTAAATGCCAAGTGCTTAATTCATCTCTCATTCAGTTCTCATAACAAATCCATGAGATAAAAAATAACTTTTATTTCCCCAATGAAGAGCAAAGAAGGGTCAACATGGTTAGAGGACTTGACCAAGTTCATACAAAAAATAAGAGCTGGGCTGAGAATTCAGCCCCAAGTAGATTTGTCTCCAAAGTCCGCACTCTTGCCTCTTTACCATGCTGCCTGCCTCCATCGAGCATCTGTATCACCATGATGTAGGCATTTGAGGCATTCGTTGAGGTTCTGTTGCCTCCCAATCTCCAAACTCCCTGTACATTTGAGGTCCCTGCAGGAAATTAGCGTTATTGCTAATGGTCAATTGAGGAGCCTTTCAAAAAGGGATTATTTACGGAGGGTGGGCAGTGCTAAGGGGAACTGAAAGGAAAGGGGAAGACTCTGATGGGACAGGGTCGGGGTGGGGGAGGGCGGGGAGAGGGAAGGAGATGACTGGAAGCTGGACAGAGCCATAGCTGCAAAAGAAAGACACGAAAGGAACAAATACCCCCAATTTCTTTGCTCCCACCCTCTAGTCTCCTCCACGGTGTATCCTATTGGAGAATCCCAACCGGAAGCCAGAAGGCATGGGGTTCAGCTAATGCAGCCCACGCAGGTCAGCCTCCTGGACTTCCGAGTTGGAGGGAAAGTATAGAAGGATGGAACTATAGAGGAGCAAACCGAGAAGGCCATCCAGAATGCTCCTTTCCTATTTGGGCCTGAGGGTGGAAACTGTGGAAACTGCCCTCCCGCAGAGGAGTACTCACGGGCCGACTGTGTAAGTTTGTGTCTGAATCCAAGGGCCTGAGGACCAGGAAAGTCAGTAGTGTAAGTCCCAGTGCAAGGTCAGAAGAAGATCAATGTCCTTGCTCAGCAGTCAGGCAGAGAGAGAAAATTTTCCCTTCCTCTACCTTTCTGTTCTGTTTAGGCCCACAACTGATTAGATGAAGCCCACCCACAATGGTAAGGGCGATCTGCTTTGCTCAGTCTACAGGTTCAAATATGAATCTTATTCAAAACGCCTTCACAGACACACCCAGAATAATGTTTGATTAAATATCTGGGCATCTTGTAGCCCAGTTAAGTTAGGCCATGTGAAATTAACCATCGTTACACCGTGGATTGCAGAGGAGTAGTGACAGCAAAGGCATCCTAAGAAGACTGCCCTGTGGCATGACCTTGGCAATGATGCTGACTGTCTAGCATCTTCTGGATCCTGCCCAACTTCCAAGTTGGGTCTTTAGACTTCCTGTTGATGCTGTGAGCATCCCCAAATCCTTCCAACAAATCTTTTCTCTATGTCATAGTCCATTCTGCTGTTTGAAATAAGAATCCTGACTGGCACGACCACCCAGGGCACATTGTTGATGCATATGGTGGTGGGTGGTCCCCTGACAGGTATACCAGCAATGTATCAGGGGAGGATGCATATAAGCTGCACATCAGGGAGGTCCTCGGAGACTTCTCAGTTCCCCTTTTGAATGTCATGTTTCTGCCACTCATGAAATTAGGCAAGCTTGCTCTGAGGTCCTTTGTGTTTTCAACTGAGCTGCCTCTGGGACAACCCAGGGAGGTGAGTCTTATTGTGTGTGCCCCACTCCAAAAGCATGTTTAGCTTCAGTCTCCAAAAGCATGTTTAGCTTTTGGATACTGAAGAAGGACAAACTGCACCAGCCCCAGAAAAGACCCTGCCACAGTCCATGTATGGCTGCTCTGAAAGTCCACAGCCATGTAACAGATGCCACTCCTAGAGGAATCCTCTGAGGAAAGGGCCCCTCCACATCCACTGGGTGGACACCCCCACCTCCTGAGCAACCTCCCTCTGCCAGAAGCCTGCCGCTGACATGCGTTTATCCTGCCTGAGCTGCCCCAAGGAAGAGCTAGCTGCTTTACTACCTCCATCCTCACTCCAAGGCCCAGGATTCAGATGTTTCTCTGGATGTTCAATATTTGCTCAGGGAATTAGGAAAAAAGCAAAGCAGAAACCACCAAGGTGACAGGCTGGTGCCTGAGGTAACTGGGCTATACCAGCCCCAGGCAGGAGGGGCAGGGGGCAAGGAGGCCTGGAGACCCTCAGCCCAGTGGTAGCCTGACAACAAATAGGAAGGAACCAAGGGGTGTGTCTGCCCCTCCTTCTCCACACACCCCCTCTCTAGGCTCCAGCCCACAGGGGCTTTGCACACATCAGCACCAGTGTCTGACTCTTCGGCGGTATTGATGTACAGCAACTAGGGGCCAGGGCTCTTGTAGTTACTGGGCTGCAGTGAGAACGTGTGTGTGTCTCCTGCCCTCAGAGGGCCTAGGGCTCGTGAGGGACACAGCTGGATACGTGCTCTGGTGGGAAACTGCAGGAAGGCACAGGCATGTTGCAGGGATGCCTTGAACCAGCTCATCTCCCTGGGACCCCCAAAGCTCCTCCTTTTCCTCCAGCTCCTCCGGCTCCTGAGGATGAGCCTGCGGCTGAGCTCCCAAATGCCTTCTGCGTCTGCTCTCAAAACAGGACTGGAGACAGATCCTGGGACACCTCCTCCCTGCCCTGCCACTGCCCCGGACACACTGGCTGCCTCTGCTCTAGGTGTCACTGTCTCAGCCAGAAGCCCCCAAGTTCATGGGAAAGAGCCCCTTCCCAGGGTAACTGGGTGTACACCCCCTCCCAGGACGGATGGAACCCCCTCGCGCACACAGACTCTTGCATCAAATACAGCATGGTGATCTCTGCTGAGGAGGCGTGGAACAAGGCCCCAGCCCACAGCAGCAAACAGGAATGGGAAGGCCACTTCTCCATGCTTCAGGGACCTCTTCATCAGGCCTGAGCCCATCTGTGTCTGGTCTACGCACGTGTCAGCCTACCAGGCACAATCAGCCCGCTCCTCGTCTGAAGCAGCTGAGCAAAGTGGGGCCGCTAGGGCGGGGAATTCACCACTGCTCACCAGATCCCCTTGCCCCACTGGTCTCCCCAACCTTCCCAAACTGCTCACTTGGAACTCAGCTCCTGCTATGGCAGCCTGTAGCAGCTCCAGACCGCCCAGGACAAAAGCGGGAGGGCGGTCTAAGCATTTGTGAGCTTCTCTTTCCCCTGGGCTCTATGGGTCAGGAGGCGGAGATTGGGTGGGTTGGGCCGGTTGGGGCTGGGAGCACAAAGTACAGAAGAATCAGCTTTCATCTTGGCTTTTTAAAGCAAATGACACCACCCCCACCTCCCCGCCACCCCCCCACCCCAGCCCGAAGCTGGCTGGCATTGCACCATAAATCTCCAGGATGCTGCAGCTGTGACTGGATTATTTATAACTCCAATCTTACATTTCTAACACGGAAACATCACACAAAGGAAAAGGTAATGAAATCTCACCTCTCCTGCTTGTCCCTCACGCCAATCTGCAAGGCTTTCCAGAAGCCCTTGTGGCTGAAGGAGGGAAGAGAGAAGGTCGTCGTCCTCCACCCCTGCCTGTCTCCCTCTCCCTGCCTCGTTCTGTCAGTCACACACACACACATTCCCCCTCACCCCACACTCTCTCCCACACACATTCCCTCACGTTTTCTTTCTCTCTCACACATACATTTCTTCCCAGATGCACAGACGATTCTGTTCCCTCTCTCTTCCTCTCAGCTCACCCTGCCTAGGCCCTTCCTATCTCCCAGACACACCCCACACGTCCTCTCCCCGTGTGACTCTCTCCCTTCACTTTTTTGCTTTGTCAATGAAGACGGTGGCAGATTAATTACCAGGCCTGTCCTCTGCGAGGCCCGTCAGCATCTTGTCAATAGTGGGTGGAATTGTCAGCTTACATTCGTCTTGCTCTGCCTTTAAAATTCCTGTGGGCATCATCTCCTGAGAGGGACCCACTGCATGGCACATGGCAGTGAAGACATGCGTGCCCAGGCTTGACATACACAGACACACAAAAAACACAGGCCACAGAACACGTCTCTCTCTCTCTCTCTCTCTCTCTCTCTCTCTCTCTCTCTCTCTCTCTCTCTCTCTCTCTCTCTCTCTCTCTCTCTCTCTCTGCAAGATGGAGCATCTAAGAACATGCTCTGCAAATTGGATGCCAGGCTGGGCTGGGTATTTATGGTGCAGAAGACAAGAGGTTCCTCATCCTGCCTCCTGTGTTACTGTCTCAGTGGAGATACATAGAATCAGCCTTGTGTTACACCATCCCACATGCACAAATCAGAAATTCTGAGCCCTGTGTAAGTTCCTGTGGAGAGCCAAGGCCCAGCCCTCTCCCTCCCTGGTCCCCCTCAGCCACTCTGAACCAGGCCCAGGCCCACAGAAGAATAATCAGAAAGCAGCACTTGCCACTGAAGCCCAACTTGACATGGACAAAGACACTTCCATCTGGTCACAGTGACTGGGGACTCTGTGTGTGCGGGTATGTGCTGGGATGCGGGGAAGTAATGGATTATAACAGTTCGCTCTCATCTGGGGGCCAGGGAAGGGGCCCGGAGACAGAAATCCTGCAACCTACCATCAGGTAGCATTTCTTGAAAGTCTCTTCTCTTTTTAATCTTAATTCATCTGGCCTTCAGTGTTATTTGCCTTAACATATCTGTCATCATCGCAGTATAAAAATGTCTTAAATTATCTATAATCAAATATTCAATTTTTTTCCTGAAATCTTTACTTAATATTGACCTTCCGAGAAGTTGAGTCTCAAAACCCCCCCGGCTCACCCCAGAGACTCTGAGGGTACAAACATCTCAGTGAAAGATCTAGGGGACTGGTCTATAGGGTAAGGATATGGGGTATGAATCTATGGGGTGAGGATAAGAACAAGAACTCTTGGGTTTAAATCCTGGCTTTGCCAATTATTAGCTGTGTGACCTTAGCTAAATCACTTAACCTCTCCGTGCTTCAGAACCTTGGCCTGTAAAATGAGCATAATAATAGCACCATCACATAGGGCTTTTATGAGGATTAAATGCATTCATGTATATAAAGTGCTTAGAATAGTAGCTGGCACAATATAGATGTTTATATTTATTTTTCTATAGAAAACCAACACAAAGTCACAGATTCAACCACAGGGACTGACATTGGAGATCAATCCTGCCTCCCTTCTAGGATGTGCTTCTGTCCCTGGCCCGTATCCCATCTCCAGCTGCAGGCCTTGACCATGCATCCTATCTGCAAGGCAGTCCATCAATAAAGGTTCTCCTCTGTGCCAGGCACTGTTGCCAGACTGGGCATCCAGTGTCATGGAAGACCTTGTAGAGGGAGAGGCAGAAACAACATTTGGACCGTAATCAGAATCGAAGACCCAAAAATGAATAAATGCCATTCCTTCTTTCAAAGAGTTACTGCCTAGCTACAGGGAGCAAGAGAGGCAGACAGTTTAAAGAAGTTAAGTGCAGTACAGTGTGATTATGATGATATCGTCCAGTTGCCTTGCGTACATATCAGGTCTCTTTTCTGCTGTCACTTTACCTGCAGGGCCTGCTAAAACCACGTGCGTAAAATAACAACACGCTCCCCATCCTGTCACTCACTCTCCCTCCACCTACTTTATCTACCTTCCTAGCACTTACCACCACCTGATATATTTTGATAGATGTATTTGTTTGTGGTCTGCCACCGGAATGTAAGCTTCCTGAAGGCAGGACCTAAAATAGGTGACGAAGTCCCACTCTCGCTTGCCACGGCCCTTTATTGCTTAAACAGCAGGGAATGCAGAGCCATGCATGAATTTGATCTCAGCTGAATTTATGTGCATCTGTCTATAGTCAAGTTGTGGGTTTCTGGATGAGTCAAGTTGTGGGTTTCTGGAACTTTTCCCCATTAGACTGTGAGCATATCAACAACAAGGACTTTGGGCTTATTTATGACCACATTCGGAATGCTGAATAAATGATCATTGACCAGACGACCAAACAAAGCAAGGACAATCCATGTTTCCTGACTCGGGGCCTCATCACATCTCTCATTCTTCCCCATAACCCAGGTGTCTGCTCGGCTGAGCGGGGAAAGAGGTTCCTGCTGGGCAGGGACAGTTCCAGGTTTTGATAACCTGCCTCCACCACATTGGTATCTATTCCAAGTTATCATTTGTGCATAATCTGCAGGGAGCTGAGAGAAACGATCACGTAATCCAGGGGGTCTGTGTCATGCTGTAGCGGCCCCTTCCTCCTCTAGCCATGGATCCCTGGCTCCATTTAGGTGAAGGCTCCTCATATCAACTCCCAGCCTCCTATCACCCCACAGCCACTGGGCTGATTAAAAACAAGAACCCCTGACAGGTGCAGCTGGTCAGCTTTCCAGACAGGTTAGGAGCCCCTCCTCTTTGGGGAGCCTGGGGGGT